>NW_025955869.1:0-17500 GCF_020921035.1 Rhodamnia argentea
TTCCGAGCGGTTGCTTCTCTGGAGAAAGATGGGCTGGTTATGCGGACCATGATGGAAGGCCAAGAGCAAGGGCCTAAAGTTTCGTCTCTCAAAAGCAAGGACTCGAAGAAGAAGCCTTAGGCCAATAACTGCGAGCTCAAGATCAGGAGCCAAAGCGGACCGAGAAGAAAGAAGGAAGGCTTCATCTACTCCAAGCCCCTAAAGAAGTCAAGGTTTGGAACCCCAAAAAAAGGATTGTAAATGGAAAGAGTTCGTTTCTTTCTCAAATTGGATTAATGGATCGTCCGTCCAACTGGAAATGATAACAGAATGCATATGTCATTAAAAGGAATTCCAATAAGGGGAAAAATAGAGTATACCACCAACCTTATTTCCTATATGAGGGAGGAAGCAAATTGAAGAACCCGCGGATACGGGAAAAACTCAAATTTATTGTTAGCCAAGGAAAATGACTCGTGGTAAAGACAGATAGACTTTGACCAGACGTGCTCGGAATCTTTTTTTTTTTTCGATCCGAGCGAAGTTGTTATCACTCCTTCACCTCGTAAACTCGGTAAAGTGGCTTTGCTCCTCGCTTTTGTTCAATTATAAAAAAGAATCACTTTGATGGAGATTTATAGCATCATTCAAGTAAATACAGATTGAGATCGTAGAAACATGAGCTTGTGATATAGCTACACCTAATTCCGGACCGGTTAATGCAAGAACTATAAATAAAGGACCAAGATCCCCTATGAAATAGAAAAGATCATTCATACATAGCATAGTCCAAGCGGACCCACTTAAAATCTTGACTGAACTATGACCGGCCATCATATTAGCAAATAAACGTATTCCTGAGCTTAATGCGCGAAAACAATGAGGGATTAGCTCAAGGAGTACTAAAAAAGGTGCTAACGGCAGTGGGACTCCTGCGGGTAAAAAGAAGCTTAAAAAATGAAGCCCATTTCTTTGAAATCCCACTATAGTAATGCCTATAAAAATAGAAAATGAGAGACCCAAAGTAATGAGAAAATGACTTGTAACTGTAAAGCTATAAGGTATCATACCCTGGGGATTACGAAATAACGAAAAAGTAAAAGTGACCAAGATGCAAGGGAAAAACTTTTGTTTCACATTTCCGGAAAGACCACTTATTTGTTCGTTTACCAGGTTTAGCACGAAATCATAAATAAACTCTACCAAGGATTGCCAAGCATTTGGTACTGAGTTTCCTCCTCCCTTTTTAGTAACAAAATAAAGCAGAAGTAGGACCAAACTGAGAGTTAGCAGCATAAACAAAGATGGATTTGTGAATGAGAAATACAAGTCTCCTATCTTCATAGGAAAAAATGGGATGATTTCAAATTGTTCAAGTGGGCTGGGGACCATCTTCATTAGTGCTGCCAGCGCATCTTTATAGGAATCACTTTCTACTCCGTTTGTGTTCAAATCATTCAAAATGAACTCCATAAAAGGGATATTGTCGCTTTCCCCATGTAAAGCTTCGGCCGCAACCACAGCATCTTCGGGATTCTTGTTAATCAGAAGCTCCTCCAATTTCTCGCGTATATCAGATTGAAGCTCTACTATACGTTCACTGGAAGGGTTAAGACCTGGATGATCCTCAAAAATACCATCATAAGAACCTTGAGTATCGGACGATTGAAGACTAGAATCGGTAATAGTCATCGTGGATTGACTCGGAGTTCTAGAAGATGTAGCACTGGAATTCAGACTATTTTCATCAAATAAAAAGAGGCGTGGAAATTTTTCAAACATATTGATGGATTTCAAGAAAAGGATTCCCTACAGACAGAAAGAGAGTCCTTCCTGTAGGACTCGTGAAGAATGAGATAGAGCTTTGGTTGGTTGTTGACCAACGGAAAGCATGGGAGAAAGATGCATAAAGAAAGAAGTGCAACTGCAGGCACTCAACAACAACAAGAGAAAGGCCAGTCACGGAAGACTCACCCAATCTTCATGAAGAAAAGGGGATAAGAAAGGACACCTGTGAACTCAGGGATAGCCTTGTGCCCTACCTTTCATTCGAACTAGGCTACGATCTTTCTTCTCTTATGATATTTCTAGTCAGTCTCAAAAAAGGACTTTCACTGCAGCAGATACTTGATTTTACTTTTTTTCTTTCCAAAGCAAGAGAATTTTACTACCTAGCTGTAAGGCAAGAAAAGGTTAAACACCAAATAGAATAATTTATACGCTGGCATCCTCCCCAACCCTGTAAGGAAGGCAATCGACTCCTTGCCTCGAGACCATAGCATCATCAGGCTAAGGGTACTGCTTCGGACGGACTAGGGAAGTGCTGCTCCGTCTTAGGTAGGGCTAAGTAGGGCTGAATTGTATACTAGTGAATGTTTCGCTAGATCAGAGACTTTTTTTTTTTTTTATATGGTCATCTGAAGCTCCCATGGTGGGTCGCGCTTTCAATCGAATAGAACCAAAACCTCTTTATTCAGGGTCGAGTATCCCTCTATGTGGAAGGGTGGTGGCTTCCGCTCCTCAATTGTTCAAGCAATTGATTGTTAAAAGAAAACCTCACCTTTGCACATATTGGCAGAAATCAGTCTCCATCGTTGACTAGTAAGATCCTTGCTCTATAATCTTTTTGGCCATCATTTTCCCACTTACATGCGCTCCGAAAATTCAATCATGGATTTCTTTCAAAACTTTCTGGGCTTCAGACTCATGAAGACACCTCAGTAAGACATTGTTGTAAGAAACAAAACAAAAAATGCCCCACATACTCCTGCGTAGCTAACCTCCGGATGGTACGTCGGGCATTAGCTGTTGCGTACTCAGGGAATGTGCGATCCTCGAAGTACTTAATGATGTCGGTGTACCAGGGGAGCCCATCGGACTGTGGCTCTGTTTCAATCTGATAACAGTATGCGGGTTCATTTATTTGTTCAATCACAATTGGTTTCAGCTCAGCGCCCCCGGGAGATAGTCAAACTTGATTTCTTGAACTGGTCTGGTCCATGAGCTTTTCTAAGTACTCATGATATGGTATAAGCTTTTTCTCTCTCGTTCTCCAATCTCCATTTGCCCTGCCCGCTCCTAAGGCTTATTACCAAGAAGGAATAATAAATGACTTGCAAACGCTTTCCTGATAGCTCCTGGCTGGGCTGCTGTCCAGCAATGCAAGCTTCGTATTCAGCAACATTGTTCGTACGTACATGGGAAACTCCACTTGAAGGCCAATGGGATCCTGGTCATCTCTGGCGATAGTTGCACAACACCTACACCGCTTCCGTCTTCATTCATAGCGCCATCAAAATAGATCGTCCATTCATCAGACATAGGCGCTTCTTCTTCCGTGGCAAACAAGATCTCTTCATCGGGAAAATCAGTTCTGAGCGGCTCGTAATCCGGCAATGGGTGCGAAGCCAGGTGATCGGCCACTGCTTGTCCCTTGATTGACTTCTGGGTAACATAGGTGATATCCAATTTCGAAAAAATGAATTGCCACCTAGCAGTCCTTCCAGTCAATGCAGGTTTTTCAAATAGATACTTCAAGAGATCCATCCTGGCGAGTAGTTTGACTGGATAAGCAAGCATGTAATGTCTCAACCTTTGGGTTGCCCAAACTAAGGCCAGACACGTCTTCTCAAGAGGGGAATACCTAGTTTCATAATCAGTGAATTTATGACTCAGATAATAAATTGCCCTTTCTTTCCTTCCTGTCTCATCATGTTGCTCTGGGACACAGACACATCCCATCGACGTTTCCGTGGTATAAAGGTATAATAATAGCGGAGGACCCCGCAGCTTCTGTCCTCAGTCTTTCATTTCATTCCTATTTTGGGAATTACTGAAGTAGAGAATCTTAGCTCTAATACTGAACTACGGGAATATGGCTTCTGAAACGGTCAAAAGTTAGGTTTTGGTAGGAGGAGTACAAAACGGGAAATGTCATCGATAGATAGGTAACTATTGAGAGTGAAGAACTATTCCATTAGGCAAAGGCCCCAGTGACAACAGAGGGAATACCCGATTGTTGCTTAATAATGATTCTGTGGCACCGACGGCGTATATTATCTAAGGAGATTCTTTCGGAAAGCATCTCATCCATTCCCGGCCAAGCAACAACCCCTTTTTGATCGTTCAATCTTCCTATCTATCTTCCTTACCACTCTGCTTCGGCATTCGACCGTGCGACAACTGGTTGACCGGAAGAGCGAACTCTTGGATCGAAAGAAGCCATATTCCCGTTTTTATTATTTATGCTGCTGCCTTTATTTCACTTAATAATCTGGCTGATCATCCATAAGTATTGCTATTCGTGGAACTAATCATGGGAAAGATGATCAAATAAGGGCCATCTATAGCTCCGGTGTACAAGCGATTGTGTAGGGACTTGCGGGAAGCCGCCGCACAATGCTAGCTTGGAATCGGAACATGAGTTGACGGATGGCTCATTAGAACGGATAGAACTTTGACTCGCCCACATGTTTGCCATGATCAAATTAACCATTGGAGTACAAAAGGATTGAGCCGAATACCAACGACCAGTACATTTACTATGGTAATGCATTGAGTCGGCCAAATCAGTTGTTCCCGGACATTGCAAAAGCGTGATCTGAAAAAGGTGCGTAGTGAACCAAGTGAGCCATCTTACCGTGTTCAATCTAGTCTAAAGGATTACCGAGGCACGAGATGACGCGTATAATAGTCTTGCTATCCTCTTGCCTAGCAGGCAAAGATGAGAAAAGCTGTTACTGTACCGAACTTGTGTAAATAGTCGAGGCGCGGACGCGGCGATCAAACAGATAGGAAGTGAAGCTCTAAATCCATATCCATATTATAGTTGCTCCTGGTATCTGCTATCGTATCTACTCCTTACTACATCAGCGGTGTAAAAGATGGAGTGGGATCTGTGAGGTCTCTAAATCGATTTAGGAAGGTTGATCTCGAGATTGGCTTTAATTAGATGTTCTAGTTCAAGAGTTCATACCGTGTAAAAGAACAGAACCTCCTTCGGACCCTCATATTTCTTTAGCCATTCTGCGGGGGAAGATGGAAGAGATTGGTGGGATACCATTGGGTGGAACTCACTCGAAGCAGGAAATCGAATAAAAGAGGCGAGACCTCATCCGAGGAAATAGAGGGTTAGGTTGGAAATGATTCAACTAAAGCCCCTTTTCCTGAGTGAGTGAGTTAACCTTCCTCCGCCTACTCTCCTACAACTGCGGCAAGTTAAAGGCTTTCCGAAACTGTATTGTATAAGGGTGGTCCACGATCAGATGATCTGTACGATACGGGATGCCAAGCAATAGGAAGATGACTTTCGGGTTATCGTACATACAATAAATTCGAATCGCTGGCAAGAATGGAATTGCCAGACAATCCGGGATCGATGCTTCCAGAGGGAGTTGGCTGTGCGAATGAGAGGGAGAATCGGGCAATTGACGATAATCAAGTAGAAGAGAACATTCATTTCGGGGAGCTGGGACGCCCCTGGACCGGACGAAAGAAGGGATATGTATCATGCCATGTCGAAGGATCTAATAAAAGAAGGCAAGTTGCTTGTAAATAAATGATGTAAATGATGAAAAAGTCCTCCTCATAGTACTTCTAAAGTAGTCTCTGTAGTAGTTAGGGAAGTCGTGAAGCTTAAGTGAACGGCCAGAGTCCCATTAAGCTAAGGCGAGAGGGGCTTCATTCTAAGCCAATAAGGCTAATGGACTTGGACAGTCACCCCCTTCTATGGTTATCCTGGGAGCTAAGCCCTTGAGAAAGACTTTCGACTTGGGTCAATCACATGTCACCCATAGGCCAACTACCGACCTCATTTCCTGAAATAGATGCTTTTCCTGTTCGGTCCCTCTCACGTCAGCGAACCATGCTTCTTAACCTCAGTTCAAGAGGAACAACGGAAAAATAGTTTTACGACGAGATCGTCATTTTATCGGTGGAATCTTAATACGCGAAGCTACCCCACGAGTGAATACTAGGTTGTAGTTGAACCATCTCCAGTGTTGCTCAACCGAAATATGGAGTCATTAGCAGAGAAGGCAACCATTAGGTTGGTCTGATGGTGAAGTACCCAGCATAAGGTAAGGCGGGGAAAGACCACAAGAAGCAGGAGAAGGGACAGACCTCGTCAACGTAGTTTTATTATTCGCTTTCTTTCAGAAGGCTTGGCTCCGGAAGATGACCTGATGGAGGAAGACTTGAAGGTTGGTGAGTCAAGCAGTCAGACCCAGAGCCAAAGTTTCAAGTTCAGTTAGGTAACTTACCTGATAAGGTGGATTGCAAGATGATCCTGACTTTGCCAAGAGAGTTCATGGCAAAAACCAATAAGAATTAATCTTTGGAAAGGGATGTGGTGGATACTCAGTAAGCTTGCCATGAGGTAGTGATGCCAAAAGTGCCTCGAGGAGGTTACCTGAAGAAGGTTCTTCTCATTATCACTGACGGTCTAACCACGGAACTATGTATTGGAGCTTACCTGTTCTCCAGGTCTGTTATTAGGATAGGACGGAAGTCGGGGTGGCTGCACTGCGCTTTATATCTTAACGCCAGCGATCAGATGAAAACCGCTCCTATTCAGTGGTTCCCGTGCTACCAGCATCGAAAGAGTGACCGCTGTCCAGCATCAAGAGAATCTAATAACAGGCTTGCTCGTGGTAAAGTAAAGGGGCGTTGTCGGCTTGGTCTTCTTTCAAGGTGGAAAGGAGAAAATGAAGCTTGACTCAGGTAGGGGACATGCTTAATGCTTAGCCTAAATTTCTGAGCAAAAGAGGTCAGCAGAGACTTAAACGTAGAATCGGTCTTGAACACAGGAATTGTCATCGAGTGCTACTCTATAGCCGATTATGGAGAACCCCGGAATTCACATCTGCGACTACACTAACTAAGACACATATAAGCCCGTTCCCTCATAAGCCAGTTTATCGACCCAGTCTTTTCGGGAGGAAAAGGATGGGCTTTCCCAGCCTAACTAAGGACGGGGTGCCTTCCGCTTCAAGTTGAATCTAGAGGAAGGCCAGTTAAGCCACACTGCAAGAGTTCATTCATCTCTTGGCTTTCAAACACGCATCCAAGCAATTGGTAATGCTATTTTGGGACTCGATTCTATTCCTATTATATATATATGAAAAATCTTCCTTATGTGTCCAAATTGTACCACATTCCTTTAATGAAGAAGATCCCTTATCACTAAGTCAACTTACAGGAGACAAAGTAAGCAAAGAGGAGAAGGAAGTAGGATTCTTAATAGGAAGAACTTCCCTTATGCCATACTAGCTTGCCCGAAATGGAAAGGATTCCGTAATCAAGGGATCGACTTCAGTACTATGCTTACATCTTCTTGATAGAGAAAGGTATGCCTACGAGTCAAGGAAGAAGGTAAGGAAGATAGAAGGAATAGCCTGGATGAGTTCGATAATTCTTCCCCTTAACCTTTCTGTCATAGAGGTGTCAGGTGTTCAGCATATGGCTATCCGGACGGTTCAATCAATAGCCTATCTAATCTCAGTCAGGGCTTTTCATGTTCCCAATCCCTCTCTTTCAATAGAAGGAATCTATCTTACAATGGCTGTTCAAAATTGGATACCTTGCAAGGCTTGGTTTTTTCTTGCTTGTAAGCGGCTAATGCCTTGAAAGGCCGCTCATACGTCTTGTTTTTTCTCTTCTCTGCCTAAGGGTACCATTTCTTTCCTACAGTCCAAATGAAAGCTGGGAGGGAGGTGAAGATTCATTTATTTCCCTTTTTTTGGTAGGTCGAACTTGAAAGAATAAATGAAGAAGGAGTTAAGGGTTATTCAAAGTCTCTCGTCCCAACGACGGGCGAACGGCGCTCTCGGCCAGAATCTGAATCCGCAGGCCTTCTATCCGACGGGTCTCAAGGCGAGGTTATTAAGGAATTGACTCGGATTCATCCAATACTCCTGGGCGAAGCAATGAGCACTCGATTCGACGGTCCCCAGGTGTTCGGGAGGAGTGAACAAAAGCAGAGGGGGGTCGATCGACCAACATCAGATAGAGATGCCAGGTTGAAGGATATAGGTGCTTGCTGGACTTGATGGACTTGAATCTCCTAATTTCAGGGATGTAGGGGAATGATCAAGATCAGAGTCAGAGGAAGGCGAGAAGACAGTTATGTTCCTCCGAACAATTTCTAGTCCATCCATTTCTATACCATCTTTTTAGAGTGAGGATATCTTGCCTCCCCGCTCCTTTCCCTGATAACCCTACCTATGGGGGAGTTTACGAGCCTTTTTCGAAGATTCTGGCTATAACAATATGCTAGGTGGTTAAGGTTCGTCCTCCGTAGTACCATCTTTTTCATCACAAGGTCTTTCCACCCATTAAAGAATAGGAGGAGGACAGAATAGGTCCTCCGTCATTAGAGTAGTTGATCCCAGTCGTCCCTCATGGAAACATCTGAATTCGGAAGGAAGACAGTAGTAGATTGATCCGGAAAGCCTGAGGTTTAATCAGGTCAGAATGAGATATTGATTGGACAGGCAGATCGGGGTCATTGAAGTCAACTGCAATGAAAAGGCGGGCTTTCTAATTTGAGAAGGGATTTTAAGGTTGGTCGAGCGAACAACTTATAGGCAGTCGGAGTCGGTCAACCAACACCAGACGATAAGCCCCTTCGGGGGTGGGGCAGGAGATTTTTCTGATTCGAGGAGGGGATTACTTGTGGCTAGGGGCAGGTTGATATTTATTGACAAGGCTATACAAATTTATTTCTGACGAGAACCTCCTCCACTACGATCGTTTGGGCCGGTGGCCCTTCCAGATATAGAGGCAAAGGCAGGATTCTATCGTCTCATTATACTCCTTCATCTGCAGGTGGTTAAGGTTCAGAATGTCCTCCATTGAAGGGGAAGGTTGAAGAGAATCAAATAGGGCTAGCTCCTCTACTCTAGTAGTGGTATACCCATCCAAATCTCCCTATGATGAACCGATTGAGTGTACCACTCAAAAATGCTCCTCATCTATTTATGTTATGCATGAAAGACCGAAGACTACACTAGACCGAAAAAAAGATTGGAGTTCTTTAAGAACTGCCCTCTTAACTGCGGAGGGGGTGTATTCCTTCCTCCCCCACGGGTCTCCTCACCTCTCGGTTCATCTCTCATGCAACTAGAGGATTTCCGATTGATCAAATGGGAGGCTCATCTGGGAAAATAGGCGCATGACATGAAGAGTAGAGGTTATATGTTATATACTTTCGGTTGGATCTGATATTCCTCATATTGGATAGATATACGACTCTAGAAAGTAGGTCTAGTGGAGGAGTTTTCAATAGTCGAATGCTCCTCCCCTCTAAAGAGGAGTAAACCGATGTTGGAATGCTCCCCTATCTCTGAAAAGGGAGCGGTACCTGGATGATCAGTAGACCCCTTTCCCTATCTCTAATCCTTTCTCTCAAGATGGCTCCCTCTCCGACCTCAGGAGTTCTTCCCTCTACCTCCCAACCCACAAGCCCTATTGGATGGCCGCTCATTACTTCGATCACCCAGCCTCACCAGCCGTCGAAAGCTTTCATTTCCCCATCCCATCCGTAATCCATCCTTCCTGCCATAAGCTTCTGATCTCCTACTGCCTTATCCCGACGTGATAGCCTGGCCTATCAAACCTTTCATTCCTATCCGAATCCTTTCTTTCTGGCACCCCCTACTCCCTAGAAAGCCTTCCCCGCCTTCTTCTCCTCTCTCACTCAAAGCTGCTCTGCTATGTCACCCATCCGGTGTTGATTGTTAGTGCCTTTCCTTCACGGAGCAGCGCATCTTGTCTCTCCTTTCTCAAATTGCTCATCTTCCTCTACTCTACTTCACTTCCGCTTCTCAGCTTTTGCTTGACTGCTTTGGCCCCTTCAGCCAAAACCAGATGATGCTCCACGAGCGCGCCCCGGCATATCTCTTTATGACCAGGCTGGTCATCTTTGAGAAAGTCTACGAGGTCCTGCCGGCAGTAGGGAAGACCCAATCTTTGTGAGGCGGGGGTTGCCTTCGTGCCTATGGGGGAACCGACGGTTGACTTCCTCGCTTTCTTCGATCACCGCAGAAGAGGCCCCTCAACCCCTTATCTGCATCAACCTCAATACATATACGAGCATAGTGCATTCTTTTCTGCCACTCTGTAGGTCCATCAGCAAAGAGAGGCCTTTGATGGGTAAGAGATGAATGAGGCCTTACGAGTGAACTGCCTTACAGCTCCGTGGGGAGACCGTAGGACTTACTTTTGGCAACTTCCCATGAAGTAGTGCTTTCTTCTTTGATCTTGGGCATCTCACTGGGCTAGCTAAAGGGTCGACGAAAGAGCTTGACCGCGGCATTCGGGTAAGGTAAATAGTAGACTTAGTTTGATAAGCGGGAGGAGATATCTTGTTCAATTGATCTTACTTCAATTATTCTTTTCATGGATTCAGTTGAAACTTGAACTTCTACCTATCTTTCTCCCCTTCTCTCTCCAGCCTCAACTCCCAGTGGGGGCCGGATCACTCGAGAAAGAGTAGCTCTTCGGAAGAAGAAAAGTAGGTCTAAGGGAGTCCTTATGGAAGGCTTACCCAATGCGGGATTGAAAGAACTTCACTTCTCAATGAAGCCTCTAACACTCAAAAAAAAGCCTGATTCCCATCTTTTCTCCCTGGGAAGCCTACCACTGTGCTTCAGTCCCTTCTTCTGCATTTCACCTCGACAGGTCGGAGAGTATCCCTGCGAAAGAGCTGCTTTCCAGTTCACAAAGAGGTCATTCAGCATCGAACCTTCTAGCGCGCATTTTAAGGCACGTTGGGGATGGTTCATTAAAATGCCTACCCAAGCTCCTTGAAAGATTCTACCTCATGCTTCCTACCCCATCCCTTCTCCTTAGGGGATTTATCGATGTCTAAATACGCTTCGAAGCCCATGAGACGTCTGGGACTACAGCTTGACTCTTTCCATCGATAGCAGGAAGACTCAAGCCGGCTACTGATCTTTCCTATGCACATCTCCCACTCCATCTTTTACACCGATGTATCGTACTCTCTCGACCAGGTCATCATAAGAAAAAAACTGCTAAATCTTTCCGAAGTGAGAGAAGGAGGGAAGGCGCGCTACAACTAAGATAACAGCCAGCTGAAGTTAGCTAGCTAGGCTAGCGCGCAATGGCTTTCTCTGAAAGGGGCTCGCTTCTTCAAGCTCCGCCCAACCTATACAAGGTGCTGCTCGCTTTCTCTCAGCCACTAGTGGCTTATGTAGTGGTCGGCATTCCTACGTGCTCCTCCTTGCCCCCCTACTTAAGAATCCAAAGGTCACCTTTGGATGTTGTCGTGACGCTTTGGTTACGAAGGTTACCGGGGTCTAGGTTTATGGATGGATTCAGTCAGCGAAAGTCCCTCAAACTCAATCAATATCAACAAGATGTCGTGACCGGTTAGGCTTGGTTGATTTTGTCAGAAACGAAAGTCGGTTTAGGGGCTTCATTGATTAGTACACCTCCGGTGCTGGTAAGGACGGGACCGTGGTCGTCCGTCTCCGGTTTGCCGGCCGATAAGATCTCTGAGATTGACCAGCCAGCTGGGTTGGTTTGGCTATTCCTTTCTATTGAAAAGGAGTCAGCTGTCTGCGCGAGTCACCTTCTTCTAGGCTCCGAGTCACCTTCTTCTAGGCTCCGCTGGACGACACGGCATTCTCGTTCAAATATAGGCCGGCCATACTTGTGATGGTTCCCAAGGATCCAATATGACCACTTAGGTCTACGTTGCCACGATATTGTTCTATGGAAGCGGGCGGGCTGTTAGAAGTTCGGCCCGGTTTTTTTTGGTGTCGTAGGGCAGGGATTGACCTTTCTAACGCATATTCAGTCGTACCGGCATGGCCCCACTGATTTGTTTTCGATCGGAGCATCAAGCAACGCAACCCGGTTCTACTTGACTAAGCCCCGTGCTCGTCCAAGGAGGGAGGTTGCTTTACCCAACTCCTTTTTTGATAACAGGGCAGAAAGCCCCGACCCGACATTCATTAGTTTCGAATGAAGAATGAAGAGTGCCCTGCCCAAAAAAGAAAAAGCACCTACTCCTATCAAAATGAAAAGCGTGACTTTACTAAACAGGCAAGAAAAGGCCTAACTATTCTATTAGTAAAGCGCTAACGCCCTATCTATAGTCAGGGGCCTTTTCAATAAGGCTCACGCTAGGCGCTCACGTTTTTTGGCTTCGCTAAAATCGAATAGTTTTTAGTTGGTAAAGACCCACCCCTTGTTTCAGTCAGAATGAGTCCCCGGGACCCCGGGACATTGGCTTCCGCCAACAGTGGACTATTAAGGATCGCATCCCGCGCATATTCTACATTATAGCCTGCAACTGATTCAGCTTCCGCTTCTGGGAGATCAAACGGAGCTCGATTAGTTTCTGCTAGACGAGAAATGAAGAACATAACCAATACAGGAAACAAGGGAATACCGGACCATATCTGCTTTTGCGCCATGACAATCTCACTCGAATTACGGGGACCTACACATATTAGTACAGTATACCGGGGTCTCCGGCCAGAACCACACGTGCAAGTTTCCCTGCATGTGGCTCGTCCGTGCTTTCCGAGGCGCTGCCTGTGACTCAGCATGGTAGAAGGGGGCGGAACTGCACACTTTCGTGTTCAGGGCATTGTCCGAGTGAGTAGGCAGCGCCTACCAAGCAAAGCTTTCTTGAAGAGGCTGGGCTGGTTCCTTTTCGGCGCCCGCCTTTTATTTCGATGTTGGGGCAAGGCAAGCCCCAGGAAAGTATAGGTTGGCTCCCAGCTCTATCTCGGCCGGCATCCTGCTCGCGAGGGGGTGGAGTCCTGAAGCGAACTACTCATTGCTGTCTTGCCCCAACCCAAGGAAGGGCATTTGGTGAGGAGCATTCTTTTGAGGGAGGGAAAGCGTGGTTGACAAGCCACTTCGAGGAGGCGACTGGACTGGAGTGCTTTCATCAAATGATGCATGTGGGCTGAGCCATTCCCATCCCAAGTGGTGGCCCGATTCGGGCTAGCCCGGTCGGGAAGAGATTCACATAGAGACTACTGCTATCCGGGAATCTCTTTCTATGTTAGCTATCGGGGGCGGGCTTTCCGATGGTAGTCCCGCTGCGGCCTCTGACCGTCCGCCCCGTCTCATCTTGATTTGGCTATACTTGTATGTAGCCAGCCATGTTAGAAAAAACATGAGAGCCTTTTTTTTAGCCTTTAGAAAAAGGCTCTCATCAGTCAGCTAGGCCCCTTTCCTATTCAGCCTTGCCGCCTATGTTGAGAATAGGTCCCGTTCAGTTCAAGCGGCCCGCCTTTATTCATCTATACCAGCTGCCATGCACGACCCAATAGGAACGATTTCCGCGCCCCTGCCCCTCTCTAGATAAGAAGCAGAACGCACCATCACCTACAGCCCTTTCCTCTGCCGGGGGCTTCCACGAAATGAAAAGGGGCGGCATCGTCGTATGCTCGACATTTGTTGCCCTGGTTTATATCCCGGAGTACTCCTATGGCCGATCTGTCACCCAACCTACTTAAACAACCTAAAGGCTTGGCCCCGTCCCGTTTGGAGAATGACCCCTTATGGCACGGCTTAGTCAGTTATTCTCGCAGTTCAGATAAGATTAAGACCGCCACTTCTCTGAAAGCATGGTTCTTGCCTTCCTCTCTCCTCCCTCCTTGGAGCTCGTCCATTCGTCGGGTGATCCCTTGCTCTCACGTTCGAGTGTTTGCTCGTCGTTTAGGCCGGTGAGTGAGATTTCTGCTCATTGCAGTCACCTCCGGGGTTCTTCGCACCTGGATAGTACCAGGACCCTTGTGCCCCGGCCCTTGATCAGATAAAGCTGCCCGCCCGAAGCGCGCCCTATGACCCACAACTCAAAATGAGCCTTGCGACGAGACGCGGACATTCCCCATGCTGCGGTTCCCTCCGGTCCGTTCCCGGGTTGGGTTAGGGGAAGATCCGAGCGATTGCCTTCGCGGATCCAAACGCGCTCACAAGGCGCACAATAAGAATAAGACCAATAGAGACTTCATAAGAGACCATTTGAGCTGCAGATCGTAATGCTCCTAGAAAGGCATATTTCGAATATAGAGGAGTGAAAGTTCCCAACAATCAACGAGTTGATCATACCCTTCTATGAACCGTACGAGCACGTCCTCTGTCACCCCCCACCGCGCTTACGGCTCTATACCCCAACCCAACTTGCTCTGACACACGGTCCTCCCTTTCTATTCCTCGGTAAGCGGACCGTGGGAGCATGGGGGGGGGCGGTATCCGCTTTTGACTGATAGAAAGCTTCTATCTTTTTTCCCTCCTGACCGAACCCGCCAAAAAAATCACAATAGAAAAAGTTGGTCTTGCCGGGAGAGTCGCGTCGGAGACATCTTTATCTGAGGAGGAGGCTTCGTCGTCCGGCTCCTCATAAATGATGTTAGGATCGGCCGGCTCACCCTCGGAATCCGAAAAGAAAACAGAGACAGAACGGATTGTTTCAGTGACATATCTAATCAGACTGAATAGGATTTTAAGAGCTCTCACGATCATTCACATCTATTTCAGCAGGCAGGAAGGGCGCGGAAGCTGCCGTTTCTAGAATGCAAGCAAGGTAGCTTGCTGACTCTCCTAGTAGCGTACGGTGGCGGCAAGGAAGGAGGCATTGGACAGACTAGACCATACTAAAGTAAAGAGGCTTTCGGGAAGCGACTAGTCGCTTCTGGCGAAGCTTCTAGAAGGCCGACCACTCCATAAAGAGATCCATATACCAGTCATGAGCGATAGCGAAGCCTAGAGAGGCGGAAGCAGTCGCTTCTAGGACCAAGCCGAGCCACTAGTGGAGTGACGAAGGAGGCCTACTATGCGTATACTGGATTAGTAACCGGTGAAATACCAAAAAAAAAAAAAAACGAAAAAAAATCTCAGTGAACTATTGAAGCTATCAGTGGTTTTGATCAGACAAGTACCAAGGGCTTTCGGTAGACTTCTTTCATTTCCGAATTCGCTTGCGACAAGTCCTAGCATTAGTATGAGTTCGTTGACCGCGTAAGGGCGATCCATCTTGATGACGAATTCCTCGATAACAAGAAATAGAAATTAATCGTTCGATGTCTGCTCGTTCTCCCCTCTTCAATTCCCAATGAACAACATGATCTTGACCTATCATTTGTTCAATTTGGTCGATCTGATACTTAGTTAACTCTTTTATCTTTATGTTCCCACTGATACCTAATCGATAACGAACCTGAATGGCTTTTTTAGGTCCAATTCCATCAATTTTTGTTGAGGCAATTCTTACTTGTTCATCGTCAACTGATCTAGCTCCTGATATATATGACATTCTTGATCCTTCCTTTTACTAGTCTTCGCGGCTGGAATCAAAAATGGGTTGTCTCCCCTCTGATGATCTTTTCTATAGGTAGAACTACTGTGAGCGGTCTAAACTCTTATTTCTTCAAATTATGTTATCGTACCCAAGCCCTGAAAAAACATCAAGAGTCTTGTGGAGGAGAATTTAACACTTATCTCACTAAATCAGTGATAAAGTGCTCCGCGATGGGTCGCGGTCTCAAAAAATGGAAGTTTTTCGCCTTTCCGCTTTAAGGATAGCGCAGAAGGTATTTTAGGGCCGCTATGTTCGCATCCCCCGACTCATAATCGAAGTGGTCTCGTGTGATCTCATGCGCGGTCATCATAAAGCCCCTTTCTCGCCAAAACAAAATCGAAATTTTTGAACCGAAGTTACATGAAATAATTAGTTACCTCTAGGACCGCGAAATCGTCCGTCGATATGGAAATAGTCCCGAGCTCGTATAAGCTCCTTATAGATAGAGGAGCTCGTGGCATTCTCACCCAATAATTGTTCAAATTTTCCCTCCAAAACGGAGATCTTGAATTCGCCCCCGCGGGGAGGCAGCATGTAGTCCCGAATAAGTGTATGTCGGCGCTGATTCCAGAACGGGTTGGAATCCAACTCGAACATTCTTGAAAGGATTTTATCCTTCCGGTCGATAATAAGGGCGATTTCGTCATCCGAAACAGTTCTACCCTTTTGACCTAGTCGATGTATAAGAAGTCTGTTTCTTAACACTTCTTTGACAGAATCGAGATCAGGTTCCGGAGAGATATCCTCGACCGGAAAGGGCTTTTGATCGGGAACCAGCGGCGAGGCCTCTCGCGAGGGCAGTGGATTTGGAACCTGCGGTAACGCCTCTTGTGCAGCGTTCAAAAAAGGCGCAACGGCCTCCAATAATTCATCAAACATGAGCTTTTCCAGTATCGACATTATCTACGATGACTCTTGTGATCCGATCAGGCATAGTTGGCATTCCCGACAGTGGATAAGCTGATGCTGGTTGAATCCCTGGGTTCGGTTCTTGTTGGGTGGACGCAGGTGGGTGTGCGGCATGCTGTTGATCAGTAAGGTAAGCATTCAACTGTGGTAAGAGGTGTGTGGATGGTACACAGGGCTAACCCCTGTCGTATAGTTAGGGATGTCCGGGGAGGCGGACTCTGGATTAGATCCCGAATCTCCTGCCTTACAATAGACACATTGAATCGACGGGAGAGCTCTTTGTAGGGCAAGTCGAGAGCTGTGGTATGGTAAATCGAATAGATGGATTCTCTCCCTCATCTATTTCCTTAGTCAGAGTCATTGTTTGACCGTTCCTATCTGCATGACTGCTTTCGTATGATGAGTGCCCCTCACTCGCCTCTCTTTCCCTAAGGTTTTTTTCGAGGAATGTTCACTCTACGCTAGAGCACAAAAGGCTGAGTACCTCTAAAGCCCTATCTAAGTAAACCGAAAGCCTTCATTTCATCGCTCTTTGTGTTCTGCAATCGCCCCTGTTCTTTCTCGAATCTCTACCTATGGCATCTATATCTATCCCAAATCTCGTCACCATGAAAGTGGATAGCTCCAACTTCATTCTCTGAAAGCTGGAAGCTTACTCTGGTCCGCAGCCAGCAACTTCTTTGATATCTTTAGGGGTCCCCCCCCTTCCCTTAAGCCGCTCGATTTTCTCCAAAATATCCCAAAAAATATGATTTTTCGGATTTAGGAGCTGCTCCTGTTTTCGGCGGAAATAGCGCAATCGCGCCCCTCGATCGTCAAATATCTCCGTTACGTCGGAGAATAGAATCTGTACTGCGTCCCCTATATATACTCTTATTTCTTCGTGGTAACAAAAAATTTCTGCGAACTGCTGTGCGCGTTGCGAAATTTGGTTGATCCGTCTTTCGACATGAGTCAAATGTCGGTCCGCTTGGCGATATTCAAGCGAGTTTCGCATGCGGTCCCATTATCTTCGCTCCTCTTCGGAAAGAACAGGCTGTAATATCTCCGGGGCTCTCGTTTTAGACTTGGACTTCTGCCTTTGTCACGAGCTGGATTTGAACCAGCGCTTCCGGATGCGAAAAGGACCCCGATTTCAACCTAAGACTGATCGTGACTTTGAAAAAGAAAGAAGAGAAAAGAACTGGGAGTTGGCGCCTACATCAGTGGTTGCTTGCTTACCAAGCCATCCTGGCAAGCTCCCCCAGTTCGATTATTATTCTTGAC
>NW_025955869.1:27500-55000 GCF_020921035.1 Rhodamnia argentea
CAATTCATCCGGTGACTTCACGGTCGCCAAAGAAGCCCCAAGAAGCATCAAACATTTCCGATGAGATCCATGGAGCAATTTTTAGATAGCAAGCACTAGCTCCCGGTGCGACTTCATAAAAAGCAATCAAAGATAAGATCGAAGAGAATGAAACGCACGTAGTGGTCATTATAGCGCTTCCTTCTGATCCTAGAAAACGTCCGAAAAAACCTGCTACGGAACTACCGAGCAGGGGCAAAAATACGATAAGTAGATACATAATTTCGAGTGTGATCAGACAACCAAAAATCAGACAATGACAGAGCGGCCTGGGATGTTGTGATAGATTGATCGACGTTCGAAGAAGGCCCGACCGAAGGAATGAGTCACAACACAAGGTGAATTGCTTCCCCCACCTTCCTTCCACGGGCTTGACTTACCCGAAAAAATAGGAATCAAGCCCTTAAACCAGTTCCTGTACTGAATTCGACTTCTAGTAAAGTAGTCTGGTCAAGGGTAAGGGTATCCCCGATCCCTTCTTTCAACAAAAACGCGAAAGTAGGGGCTATTCCGGCGCTCCCTCTCAAGATTGTTAAAGATCTCATGGAGAGAGTCCAATGAATGGTTTTTGCCGTTCCGGGTCTTGATAAATTGGGCCCCATTCACAAGCCATCCCCGATCGGGATCAAGCTCATCCATCTTTAAGAGTCTATTTCTTTTACTCTCAAAGATGGATGAGCTTTTTTATGAAAGTAATCAAAAGGAGGAAGCGCAGCCTTGCCCTTATATTCGAGCATAAGCCGCGTAGTGATTTGGGATAAGCTTTCCCCACCAATAAGGGGATCTTCTATCTCTTGCTCGGCGCTCAAAGCCTCGTCTCGAGTGTTAGCTTCAGAAGGACCAGGCTGATCTTGGTCCTCGTCTGCATGAGCAATAGGAAAGAAAGACAAGTAGGGAAGTCTTAGGCGTTCGTGCTCCTTCCCGACTGCGACTGCTACTGTGCGACTGCTGAGAGATTCGAGAGATCGGAGCGCTTTCCTGTACCCGTAGCGATTGCATGCTGTACGATTTGCTATTTGAATATGAGTGATAGAACTAAGGAACTTCAGTCTGTCTTTCTGCCCGTACTGAAGTAACCGAATTCTGCTCTGAAAGTGAATTATAAATGAAATCTTTTTTTCTTTTAACAGGTTCGATCCCCGTACTAAAGGTAAAAACAGCAACTTCAGTCTCCCCTTCATCGCTCTGGTTTGCTGCTGTTAAAGGATTTGCTGTTGATTGACTGTACGAATTATTATTATTAGCTTTCCTATACTTATTTCCTACTGAAGGAAGGAACGCTAGAGACTGTAAAGTAGAGGAACGATTGACTGCTGTTAACGTTAACGGATGAGAAAGCAATCTTTCTCCCCTACCTACAAAGAGTCACTTTTTGATAAGGAACTTCAGTCTACCCTTCTTCAAGAGTAATCAAGGATCTTACGTCGATCAGGTTACCGGCCCGCAGACCCCATTTCGGAGCCATAGTAGCGGGCTCATTGGTCCCACGGCTTCTCGATCAAGTATCTTACTCGATTGAAGAAAGACGGAACTCTTCCTTATATACGATAACAGATAATGGAATAAATGAAAATCTAATGTTATTATCGGAAGATAAAATAAAAGAGGAGGTCATGATCAGACTTTCTCTTTCCTGTTTGTATGCAAAGCCTTTTATAGTCTGGATAAGTTAGAAAAGGAGTGATCACTGAACCTCGAGTTAGGAATAGCTTTGGGACCGGACGTGTAATTCAGCTCGACTAAAAGGAGAGGCTGGATGGTTTGAAGCTCGACTGTAAGGAAGAGGAAAAATGTTCGACCAGACGCGGAACATTCCGTTACTGTTTGCAAGCGGAAAGCAAGCAATGCCTCTCTTGTGGCTTGTTGCTCTGCGCTGCGATTATGAAAGGGATGGGCCATAAAAAAAAAAAGCAAAAAATTGGCCATTCATTTTTGAATATGGTGTCTGGTTAATTGCATATGTCATTTTTCTTCAATCGAGCCAAGTTTGCCATGGACAGAGCAGGATCAGTCCTAAAGAAGTGGGACTGAAACTAATTTTGAATGTCTTCCCTTTTCTTTTGTGTATCGAGTTCGGTGGAAGATGAATATACCAAATATACCAAATGCGTAGCCTGTCAGTGAACTTGGGAATTACCTAAGCTTTAGGTAATCATCATTCGAAGCCCCCTACCACTGGCAAGTGAACCGAGCCATGTGTTCTAAGGCTGACCCATTGCCTTCTCCTGAGAGCAAGGTAAGCTCCGGTAGAAAACCACCTTGTTCCCTATCAATATGCTCGGGCTAGGCTTTCCTATACAGTGGCCTAAACAGTCTCTCTAGCCTAGGGCTAACCATCTGCTCAATCAGATTAGCCATTCAGAGTCCTGTAAAGATATTTTGAAATACTTATCCCCACTTTGGTAAGTCTGCTTTGCTGCTCTTCTCCCCAGGCACTGAACTCGGTAGTCCCACTGGTAGATCTTTGGGTTAGCTTGTCTTAGTCTTAGCAGGTTTTGCTGCTTGTGCTCTGTCTTCTTAAGAGAAAGCGCTTGCTCGCCCTCGAAATGCGATACAATATTCGTCTTTCAGTACTGGCGAATCTAATGATTATGATTATGCTATTCCTTAATTAAGGCCCTAATTCATCTTTCACCAACTCAGTTTAAAAAGCCAATCCCCTTTAAGTAGCAGTCATTCCGGGGTATTCATCCCCAGCCTTTCCTTGAATCTGTTACTACTATTGGCTACGATTAGAAAACTGATTTAGGAAAGCTAGAAGTTTTAGGTTCTCCCCTATAGTTATGTTATCCGATACTTCTTGAGCTCATTTCGAAGGACTTTACTTCGCCAAGTCAAAAGGAAGCACATTTCGGTCTACACTGAAGATCCTGAAAAACTCAAAACAATTCAGAAAGAAAGAACTCTTCAGTTCCTTCGGTCTTAGAAAGATTGCTTCTATCCAACTCACCCAGAAAGAGCTTAGGTGCGCGTTATCCCTAGCTAGAACTATTTAACAAAATATGAGGACTATGTTTTCTAGCTGAGCTCTCTGAACCAAAATGACTACTTTCTCTGATCGGCCTAAGGAAGGATCAAACCCCTCCCAAACGTTTCACTCGAGTTACTCCTACCAGACTCTCCTTAACAGTTGAGTCCTATACCTCTCGCGAACTCAAGCCATTCTTGAAGCAAGAGCTTTAGCTGAGATTGCTGGAACATCTGAAAGGCATTCTTATCTTATCCCCTTAAGCGAGTAAGAAAGCTGTTTTCGGAAGGTATGAAGATGATAATGTTGAGGGGTTCTCCTCTACCGGGTTAGAACTCATAAGTAGGGGTGAGTGGAGGAGACTGCTTTGCTTATACCGGATTGTAGGCTAGGGGACCGGGTTGGATTGACTTAAAGCTCTCCTAAGAAATCTGTCTTTTTCCTGACGTACTGGACTGAATGGCTAAGATCTTATCTAACTCTTGACGAAAAAGAAAAGAAAGAAAAAAGTCTTTCTAGAGATCGGAGGATGCCTGGTATGAAGTTACTCGACTGAAAGGAGAAAGGAGAGGGACGAGGTAGTCTGCTTTGATAGAACCTGGAAAAATGCCACTCTTATGCGGGATATTCTACAGGAAGTGCATGATCTACCAACTGCACGAAATGTTTGGGTAGCCTTATAAAAAGAAAAGCGATTCCTTGATCAGTCTGTGGCTCGAAAGCTTCAACTTCAGACCTTAAAAAAGGGCAATCAGCCCATGGCCACATACTTATGTACGCACACTCAAGTCAGCTCTCATTGCAATCAATTCTCCGGTCTCACACAAGGATCTGGTTATTTATGTCTTAGCCGGATTACCACCGCTTTCGTCACCACAATCACTAATAGCACAACCAATATCAGCTTTGATGACTTTAAGGCGAAGCTATTGTAGCATTCGCAACGGTTTCATCAATTGCATTCATCTACTGATACCAAGGCTTTCTTTATTGCTTATCAATCTTCGAATGATCAGCGCTCATCCTTCAATGGTCGTGGCCGTGGGAAAGGCAAATTAGGGCTTGACAGACTATCCTTACCCCCAGTAGACTTAAGATAGGAGTAAGTTGGGTCAGAAGATGGGGGAAAAAACTTGCTAGGCCCATAAGGGAGAATGGGCCCCATACCCAAAAAAGGCCCTTCCTTTCCCGCCTAACCCTAATGCCCTTACTCCAAGAGCGAGTAGCCCTTTATGAAATAGCAGCGGAGGCGTGAGCAGCAAAAGCCTCTTCTACTGTTCCTGACCCTCACCCGAGAGAGAGGGGAGGAGCTTCCTTGAGTTGAGAGATGGGTTAACAATGCTAATGGTTTTGTCTACCCTTTATTCTGATTGATATCCGAGAGTCACTGAACTTAGAATAGTGAATCCAGTTCAAGCAGAATCATAAGAAGAAGAAGCCCTTGTTGGAGTTGGAGGAAGAAGTGCTGCAAGAATGGCTATTTCCGCTCTTGGAGGAGCGAGATTTTACTACTAGAAGACAAGGCAGATAATTGATTAAAGAATGTTCATTTTCTAAGTAAGAAAGCCGAAAATTATAAGAACGAAGAAGGGCTTCCACTACACGGTCAGTAATAGAAGAAGGAGCAAAGAGTCTGCTGTAGCTTGGAACCTCCTTATGCTAAGTCAGATCCAAAGTGCAGTGCCATTCAATGATTTAGCTGTAGATGCGGAATCATTAGTAAGGGCATGGCTTAAGCCAGCTCTTGACCGAGGGTATGACATCGCTCTTCATCTTTCTTTGTCGGAATTGGCTTTGAAGGAAAGGACTTCTTTATTATAACATAACTCTTTCCAGATGCCAAGAATATCACTCGTTTCAGAGCGGTAGGAGTGCCGCTTACATTCTTTCTGAGTGATTCCCCGGTAGCAAAGGAAGTAGCAGCAGTGCTATATATAACTGCTTTTATTAAGTAAGGAATTGATAGAGATAATTGCCCTAGCTAGCTATAGTACGTCTCTTAGAACTGTCTAGATTCAGTTGGTCTTCCGTGAGTGAACGAAGCCGAGTCAGTTGCCTTTTATTCAAAGAGGAAGTGCCAAGTCTTTAGTTGTATGAAAAACAAGCAATCCAAGCGAAGTGGGAATACCCCGATAAAGGCGAGACAGAACAGAGAGTACACTGGGTTAAACTCCTTTCTCAATCAGTTCAAGCATTGGCAAACCGGCCTTCCGGGAGGAAATTTCTTTGTTTACGTGAGCTCTTAGGGTGCTAGCTTCACTAATCTTTATGTAAATTTTCCTTAGGCCGAGAAAGGATTGAGACCAAAGAGTGCCCGCTCTTCTCTCTTTTGTTTCCGCTCCTGGTGGTTGAGTAGGGGTTTTAGGAGAAAGCGTAAGCGCAGCGCTTGAATCTCTTGTCGGTATGGCTACTAGTCTTGGACTGAAAGAACTCGGCGACTAGACAGCTCGCTGGACTGGAAAGGAGAAAGCCAAAACTCTAGTGGCCACAAGGCAAGAATCATCGAATCATAGCCTAGTTCCTTCGTACCCGAGGGATGAGACTTGCCAACGATGAGACTGTCACTGCTTGAGAATATGCTCTGGCACTTTCATTTCGGAAGGGGGAAGAAGAATAGGCTATCTTTGATATTGGCAAGGTAGTTCTTTGACCCACCCGAGGAGAGGTGTTTTGGTTTGGTTCGTAAGTCTGTCTTTCGGCTTGGTCGATAGAAATCTCTCCTGTGTCTTAAGCAGCAAAGAAAGATTTTCCAATCCTCTTAGGAATCAATTGAGGAACAACATTTATTGTTGTATTACTCCACGAGCTTTCTCTCTTTCTACGGCGAATGGCGCATCTCTTCCTTGCCCATGTAAGCAGTTAGCGAAACTGGAACTGGGATAGCCTCGGGTAATTCATCAATTGTTTCAGCTCTGGTTCAAATGGTTTCTGTTTCAGGGGTTAGGAAAGGCTTATCTGCTGTTTCCGCTGTTCTAGAGTCGGTAGGTGGGGCTTCTTCTTTTTCTTTCCGTGGTGAGGTTGACCTTGGTTTTGGTTCAAGAGAAAGATATTAATATTCAAGTTCCCCCCAGGCCAAGGAAAGGGACAATCAAGTCTTTTTGGTTCAGCTAGCCCAATGTTAGTCGAAAGGAGTGAAGACCGGGAAATCTCTTTATTAATAGAGAAAGCACACCCGGAACCGGGGAAAGGCGATAACGACCAGGCTATCTCCGAGGCTATGGGGCACTCGCGGTAGAAGAAGAAGTTCGGAATAATGCTAGCTCAAAAAGAAGAAAGGCTATTTACCTTACTTCCCGACTTCCCCAGGGGAGGTTGAAAAAGCTGCGATTGCTTTTGTTTCAGAAGTTTCATTTGGCTTGGTTTAGTTCAGGAATTGATAGAGATTCCTAGCAGTATACTTTATTTGTTGTCGGGAAGGCTACTCTATACTAGTACTAGAATAGAAAGGATCGATCCCAGACCCCGAAATTTCCTTATATTCAAAATAGAACGCACACCGGTAAGCAGTGATTTTAACAGCATCAAATACGAAGAACAAAGAAGCATTCGAACGAAGAAGGAAGGATGCCCATTTGCGGGACTTTCCTCAAACTAGAGTGAAGTCAACAGATTGAATCGTCTGCTGGCTCCGTACACTCCCTTGTAATTCAGCGTGGCAGCGAGCACAAAGTACTGGACTATCAGGAGATCCATGTATTGGCTCCTTGGACTTGCTCAATCTGTTACGAGCACTAGCCTTTTGCGGCTCTTCAGATGACGTGTCCAATACCAATTTGAACTTCGGAGTCAACATGTTCACCGGCATGGTATCAGGAAATGGATCCTGATCCACCAACATCACATCTTTATGAAAGTTATCTCCTGTTCAAAGCGCTACGCACCTCTTAGTTAACTAGGTTGATTGATATCTAAGGGTACCCATCGTCCTCGCTTACAAAGAAAGGTCCGTCCTCCTTGGTTCCTTAGGCGGCTATACCTAAGCCCGTTCACTCAGGATGATATCCCAGGAGAGCTCAACCAAGAGAAAAGAGATCCGGAATCGCTACTTCGGGAGAAAGGAGGAAAACGTCCAACCTTACGGAGACCGAGGGGGACTGCCGAAAAAGAGGCATCATAAAATAAGGATATGCAGACAAAGCACCCACGATATTCATATAAAGCATCCTCGACCACATGCGGGCCATCTGAGAAGGAAGAAGACGCATCTTCAAATTTGAAATAAGTAAGTGCCACAGGCAAAGAAAGTAACTCAAAATAGCACCGGATAAGTAGCTCACTCCCTGCCATAAAAGTAGAAATAGTCAAACTAGAGAGTCGTTAACTCCGAAACATAAGGTACTACTATTATAAAACAAGAGTAGAGTTCATATGCAACTCATCCCACACGAAGGAGAGAGGAAGGATAATCGAACACTAAGACGAGGAGTAGGATGGTATGAAATGTGTCAGCAGTCTGGAGCTAACCGAGACTTAAAAACTCCGAGTCCAGAGAGCGGTTAGATGGAATCAGGGATCATCCGCCCTATTGCTACTTCCTCTATCCGGAAGCAGTTATGAACATTCCTGCCAGCAAGGCTGATTTACATCGGTCATTGATTGGCGACTGCTTTCTTAGTATGGCATCTTTGTTTGCTGTCCACTGGGGCTTTCGTATATAGATATAGAAGGGAGCTAACCTCTATGGGCCCGGGTATGATAATCTCTCTGCATACTTCCTGCGTTGATTGAATCTAAAAGGGCCCTTTTTGCCGCGTCTAACTAATCGTCTTTCATTCTAAGGAGCCAACCGAAAGGCGATTGCTGCTAACTATTAAATGGGTCACTATGCTTAACACATAGCCTTCTCAATCCTTCTTCACCACGGCCGAGGAAGGGGCGGATCCCGTCAGGCGTAGAGATGCTAGCTTGGGTACATGCATCTCTTGACCTCACGCCTTCCTATTTGATTCAGTCAGTCGTCTGAAAGTGCTCACTGGGCTTCAAATAGAATAGAGAGCCTATATGCTTACCGAATTCCTTTTATCCGAGGCCGGCTGTCCCCCTTCGAAGGCGTATTCGTCCCCTTTCGCCGCCCCATCGTCTGGGCTCTTCTTCGAAAAGTGGAACCCTTCCTTAAAGATAGGAGAAAAGCCTCCGCAGACAAGATTACTATTCCTTGCCCGTACAACGATTAGCTCCTGACTTCGTGCCACTTCTTCTTTTTCTGCTCCTGGGATCGAAGAAGAGGCAGATCAAAATATGGTGCGGAAAAACCCAAATCGAGATGAATGGAAGATGCCTCTGGAACTTGTTTTTCTCAGTCAGTCGAGGAAAGAACCATAACGTTACGCCCCAAAATAGAACTATACGGAGCCCTTCCGAATGACCTATAATGGAGTCTACTACACTAGCCCACGGAAAGAAAAGCCTCTTCTTTCTGGTCTACGTGCATTGTTTGCCCCAATGATGGCCTTTTTGATACGGGATAATTTTTTTCCATATAGATTGGAGATGTCAATCGATGAGCCAGAGTTTATTGGTATGTCCAATTGGATTCAGTAAGGAGTCGTTAGTCTCGTTCTTAGAAAGCGAGGCCCTCATTCTCTTCTTCCGAATCAGGCCTATCTTGAGTTTATTAAAGGGGTGTTGGAATGGGGACTAGTACTTACATATAATCCAGTGTAACCGGGAACTATAAAAAAAGATTACCCTGGAACTGGCACATCAATGGGAACAGACTGGATCACAGGATTTTACTTTCCTGCTAGATATCCCGCCGCCCTTTTGAATTCTCCCTTCGATCTACCCTGCCAGTCGTAATATTGTATGAGTAGGCTTGAGTTCATACCGGCTAAAGGTTAGGAGCCTATAATTTATTTCCCTCAATCTTTCTTTTCCTTAGGGCGGCTAACTAGAATAGATATCTTTCTTCCCCAATATGGAAAGGCATATGTAGGACTCCCATTTTCTTCTTTCTCTCCGGTAAGGAAGTAAGTAGGTTCGGCGGGATAGGCGATTTAAGATTGGACAAGGTCAAGCAAGACGGGAACTGAATAACTAACAGGTGCTTATGCTGAGGCAGGTTCTTATGTTGACTCAAAATTATAACTCTTCTTTTCGCTATCTGCCGCAAGCAGTGAATTATGGTATGGGCGAGATGCTTAGCTTATAGATAATCCTTTCTCTTTTTCCTATAGATTCCGCGTGAAACCCGTACTATTTATAATATGTATAGTGCCCTTTCTAAAGAGCTAAGGAGCTACTACTAGAAATCCCCTGAATACCGAGCGTAAAAGAGCTAAAGGAAAGAAGGACTAAGGCCATATTCTAGTAAGCCTGCGCTAATCTAATTCCCAGCCGAGGGGGCCGTAAAAGACTATTTTAAGGAGTTGAAACCCCAGCATATGCCTATAGAGTCTTTGCCTATGAATAACTAGTAGTTTCCTGCTAGCCTATTTCATACATTCTTTGTTCACTTTGCGGTCGGTCCAGCCCTCTTTCCAACCATCTAGTCCGTGTGCCCTTTCAATTTCAAACAGTCCTTTGATCTATCTTTCCAAGGCAAGACAGCAGCTTCCTGTGATAAAGCAAGTTTCAGATGTGGGGGATTCCGAAAAAGGCAAGAAAATATCTGCCTACCCGAGTTAACGATCTCCCGCTCTAAGAATCTCCAGGAAAGGGCATCATGACAATCCTTCAGGCAATGAAGAAGCTGGTTCTAGAATTGGTTCTAGAGCAAAAGATTATAAGGCTAGACAAGAAAGCAGCGGGATAAAGCGTAATATCATCTCTTTCTACCAGTGAATCTGCTTTGATTCCCTAATTGAATATCTTTCTCTAAAGGATCGTCTAATGCTCTACTCGATAGAAAATGGATAAAAAAAGAGGGTAGGATTCCCGTAGCTATGGTACTAACGTGCTAACGGTCTATTAGGGCTAAGGCTTAGTATTCTATAATCCCCTTACCTTTCATAAGAAGCGTAAGAAGTGAAAGGTCTAAAAGAAGGACTAAGGCCAGTTCTGTTTTATCCAGTTACAGATGGAGTGCTAAATATTGGAGTGCTTTTTCAAGCCTCTCAAGTTTAAGCGGATAGCAGGTTCAAGGGCTTAATATTCATATGTGCCAATCTATCCAGCAAGTAAGCTCGGAAGAGAGCAAAAGTAAAGGGCTAGCACTAGAGCAGTTTCTAGGGCAAGAGCTAGGTCTCCTTTCAAGCGAGCTGATAAGGTCAATCCAGCAGTGCATAGGGATTTTCGACCAGTGATAAAGCGAATGAAAGAAATATCATATGAAAAAGAAGGGACAAAAACAAGAAAGTTTTCACAAGCAGTTCCAATTCCCAGTTATTCAATTGCAGTTCTAGGGGAATTCCAGCTCTATTAAGCCTTACCTTACATCACCATCGCCTTCCATTCATTCTGCATTCGATCCAGTAGAAGTTGGAATTGCAGTGAAAGATGTAGTTTCTTTTCAGCCATTGCATGCGACAACTAGTCGAGAAAAAAAGGAAAGAAAGCCTAAGCGAGACAAGAAGGAATTAAGGAGCTATTCCCGTAGTGACATTAGCATCTTTCTTTAGATTAGAACATTCGGACATTGTAGACTCTCCTCCAACAAAGGACTGGGAAAAAAGACTCACATTCCCGGATAAGCAGAAAGTCTAGGAAGATATCAACCATGGATGGAAGGTCTCCTGTAAGCCAGAAGGTCCTACTAAGGGGTCTAAGTCGAATCCCTTCCTTGAATGGTAAAATGGGAAAGCTTTCATATAATGCCTTTGTTCGTACCGGACTCTTTGACTTGGTTGGGACTGTAACCTTTAATTAGTGGGGAGACTGCTGCTACTACTATTTCCTCGCTGAGGGAGAGGTGGACGAAGGATGACGTAGGAAGTAGTTCAAGCTGGCTTGTAGCTTTAGGCTATCGATTGGTCAACCGCCACGTCAATCAATGTCTGGCTTGAGACCTTTCTTGAGCAAGTCGTTGGCATCCTACCCTACTCGAAGTGTGGATTTTGGATCTATTCCTAAGCCATCCAGCACTTCGAGATAGCAAGATCCTTCTTTTTAAAGGTCCTGGCGGAGCCTAACGAGTAGCTTGCCTTGAAGCTCTCAAATCAGACCATTCATCAGACAAAGAAGTAAGATCGCAGTTTTCATCTCCTGATGTCATAAACTGGGCGAAATTAAATTAGATATCCACGACTTTGCCGAGAGCTTTGCTTTCTATTCCTTGGAGCTTGTTCCAGTTCTTTCTTTTCCAAGGGCGGCGGGCTATAGTTAGGCATAATACCGCAATACTTTATCCTACCTGTGGATATACTTTCTATATTTAGAGTATAAGTCATTGGAAGTGAAGGTACTTCAAGTTAAGGTTAAGCTATTTCCAGTTCATATTAATTTAGAAGTTCATAGGACGATGTATAAGATTATAAGGCAGAATATGCCTTTGATAAGGCGTAATAGAGCTTTGAGTTAAGAACTCGCATTTATTTAAAAGACTATTGTCTAACCAAGCAGCTAGACGAGCTAAAGCTAAACGGGCCTAATCAAGCTTATTCAAACCATACATTGGGCTACTTTTCTCCTCATAGCTAGCCAGTTTCCAAGAGGGAGAAGAGAAGGTCTTATGGCAATATCAGGAAGACTACTAATTGATTATTTGGCCATTCGTGATCGAAACAACCTAGGAAAAGTTGTACGCCTACATAACCGACTTCTCATACCAAGAAAGCCAGGTATCAGATCCCTGTAGTTCTCGGGCCCTTTTGTTAACCCAGTTCCTGTACTCTACGTGGAATGAATTCAGGTCAGTAAAGTAGTCTGGTGGAAGGTGCTCGCCTCACCTCTCCCCTTCTCATGGAAGCAAGCCAAAGCAAAGTAAACTCATCTGTTGACCAATCATCGGCGGGCTTGTTAAGAAAATCGGCCTTTATTCTCGAAGTTTTCACGCATCTTTATCATTTGCTTAAAGAAAAAAGCGTTTTGACCCTCGGTTGTTAATTTATTAAAATTATTAAGTAGGGTGTCCACGGTATACTCGGACTTCCCCCCCTTTAATATTCCATCAGAAATGATGTTATTCCTTTGTTCAGCCCAGAATCGATTGGGATCTAATTCCCCCATGCTATTTATAATCTGCTCCTTTAAACAAATGATCGTGTCTATGTCATCCGCGATGAATTCCCTTTTGGGGGTAAAAGTGGCTATTCTACTCATAATTTTTTGATGTTGGTCTTCCCTCAAATTACTTATAATTTCCTTTGACTGTTCAACCGCGCCCTCAGGCTGTTCCCTGCCGGAAGGGTTATTTTCCTCCATGGAGTGGAGTGAGGGGACGTAAGGAGAAGGGGGTAGGGGAGTTAAGGAAGAGGGCACCGATGGAAAAGATCCCCAAGGAGAGTCAGCAGGGGCCGCATTAGAAGGACCGGCATTCGACGGCCCCGCGTCATTCCCACCAGGCGCTTGGTTGACGCTGCATTCCGATGATGCCCCGGAAGGGGCCGGAAGAGGAAGTCCTTGCTCTCCCGATACATTTAAAATAAAAAAAGTAGAAAAAATCCCACTAAGGCAGAGACCAAACCAAGAAAGAAGGTAGACCCGTAGATAATATAAATTTAAATAAATAATAAAATAGAACAAGATAATAAAAAAGAAAAGTAGAAAGCGAGACCTCTTCTTCAAACGAATAAAAAAAAGACGAAAGAGAAAGTTTAAGCCTAAAATCAGGATTCCAAAAAGCACGAGATTTCTACCTTCGGTCATTATAGCGGTTCCTTCTGATCCTAGAAAAGGTACGAAAAAACTGACTGCTAAGACACCAAAAAAGGGTTTTAAACCCCCGCATACTTGTTTCATAGCTTTCATAACAGACGCTTTGATCTTTGAGTTCGATCCATTAGGTTCTTCGATTTGTTCGGAAAAGAAAACGAGAGACAAGAAAACATCTTTGATTACGATTAAAAGGAACAATCTCAAATAGACCAAGATAAAATTGCGGGTCATTTCTTGGTGAACATGATCTGCCATAATCTCTTCGATCCCTTCATTTATGTGCCAGAATAGAGAGAGATTGGATAGGAAAGTGGAAGAGACCTTTTTGTATATGATAAAAAAAGGGAGTGGTAAAGCTGCAGTCATTCTTTGGAAAAGCCCGGTTCTCTTTGTCTTCGAGCTCTCATTCCTCAATCCATTTATTCGTTCCTTCATATACCTCCCCACCAATAGATAGATACAAATAGGAATAACCGAACCACGTCTACAAAATGCCAGTACCATGCAGCGGCTTCAAAGCCAACGTGATGCTCCTTGGTCAGATGACCAAGATATTGGCGAATACCACATATGATCGAGAAAAGAGTACCTATAATCACATGAAAACCATGAAAGCCAGTTGCTAAGGAAAAGGTAGAACCATAAATACTATCCGAAATAGCGGAGGGTGCTTGATAATATTCCATTCCTTGAAAGCCAGTGAATACTAGAGCCAGTGAAACGGTAGCTACTAAAGCGTAAACTGCTCGTTTTTCCTTCCCCGCGAGTATAGCATGATGAGCCCAAGTTACGGCAGCTCCGGATGAAAGGAGAATAGGGGTATTAAGAAAAGGGATTTCCCGAGGATCTAAAACCCCAATCCCTTTTGGGGGCCAAATACCTCCGATCTCTACCGTAGGTGCCAAAGAAGAATGAGAAGAAGCCCGAAAAAAAGCAAAAAGGAACATAACCTCCGATACGATGAACGGAATAGAACCATATCGAGGTCCTAATTGTACGACTTTGGTATGATGTCCTTCCAACGTGGATTCACGTAGAACATCGCGCCACCATACGAACATGGTATATAGGATAAATATGAGGCCCAAACTGAGAAGTGTTGCACCCCCTTGAAATGGATGCATGTACATCACACCTCCTACGGTGGTTGCCAAAGCTCCGAGTGAACCCGAAATAGGCCATGGACTTGGATCTACCAAATGATAAGAATGCCTCTGAGATTCAATCATAAACCACTTTGCCTCAGTTGTATGTAAACCCCCCCCTTCATCCCCACTCCCTAAAGTAAGGGCTCTTTGGGGTCTCATTTTCTTTCTATCTGACAGGACAAACAAATAGGAAGGGATGGTTCTTTCATTGTATTGATAGAAGTCTAACTAGAAAAAGATCTCTCTAAACCTTTGAGAAGAGAATCGTTGGTTTGACCGACGAACTACGTGGGAAAATGGACCTTCTTTCTTGGCTTGGATTTTCAGCAAGCATTTTTGGAAAGTAACAATTCCATTCAGTTCGGTTTCGGAAGCTGGTCGCGGATTAGTGCGTTCTGCGCCGCCGGCGGCCTAAAAAAAATATAAATCGAAGGTTGATCTCTCTGGTTGAGGCTGCATTATGAATTTCTTCACCTTGACACGTGGGAAGGGCTTACTCTACTAGTGGCTCGGCTTGGGCGAAGGTCCCTTTTCTGGTAACTGGAAGCCAAAAGCACACCTTTGAGATAAGGGTGGAGAGGACAACCTATTCCTAACCACAAATCCAGTGCGAAAGAAGTTTTGGTCCACATATGAAGAATGCGCTCAATGTGGGCCTTTCTAGGATGGTCCAGTCGAGACGCTTAAAACTACAACCTGATATACGAGCAAGAGTTGATAACCTCTTAACCCGATATTTCAAGTGTATTGCCATAGCACCCCAAGGGTGATGGGCATTGAGTAGAGATCGAATCGAGATAGGACTTAAGTCCACACTCCAATTTTACACTCTACCCTAAACCGTTTTGCAAACTCAGCTGAACCACTCTCCGAAATCAGGGATTTCTGATATGAAATAGAAAGACACAAATTTTGGAGGGATTCTTCATATACTTTGGCTACAGCCTGATCAGCAATGAAAATGTTATCACCGAGTACAGCATACTTGTCAAAGTACAATCCCGGATACACCTTTTCTGCACAATACCACACCAAAATTGGATGTGAAGCAAATAAAGGCCAAGAGGCATGATAACCGAGAGGTTATCCGGCAACAAACGAGACCCTTGAATTCGGATTCCTAACAAAGTTTACCTCAAATATGTTGCATGCTAATGTTGAATTAACAACAGCACAAGCAAACGACCTATCGAATAAATACTGCATCACTTCAAACAGAAAGACTAAAGGCCACCTATCTGTGGCCGACTTTAAGTCAAAAGAGAAGCAGTGTTTATTGCCAACTAATCGATCAAGAGGAGCTTCTTGATTAACATTGGTATCCTTTTCATTTGTTGCAATGAAGCTAGCCAATAAGAACCTCTGATTGATCTAGTTTCCAATGGGGAAAATCCGCCTTTTGCCTCCTCCTTCAACCGAGCAACCTAGTTTTCCAGTCATAGGTGGCACTCCAAGCTCTTCAACAGAAGGTAGAATTGGACCAACAGTTCTTTCGAACTCGTCCAAATCCACCCCTGTGAAGAACTTCTTCATAGGATCAAGTGCATACCTGATTCTATGAGGCCACCGAACAACCAAGTTAGAATGAAATTAAAAAACAATGCTTCCTTGTCCGTGTGGAACATGGATTAGCAGTATGTCATTCCTACAAGTGATCCCCCATCCAGGATTAGAAGAAGTGCTATATGAGGACTTTGAGATCAAATAGAATATGTTTCTTTCCATTCCTCGTGAGCCACTTATTTCTCCGAAAGACGAGATCCAAGTTATTTTCCTCCTTTTTCCCAATAAGTCGACGGACTTACACCATTGGGATACTTCGAATAAACTGGAGTACATATAGGATACACCGGTGCTAAAACCTTTTCTCAAGATATCTTCCAAACTGTTTGGGTCCTTGCTCCGGATCTTGTTCTCCCGGTGTGAAAGCAGTTGGTTCCGTAGTTTTAGAATTCTGCTGATCCCAAGTACTCCATCTCCATCATTGCATATGGCAATATAGAAAGTAAAGAGGAAAAGGCATGACCAGAAGAATTGTGTAAAATAAGTGAATTTATCCAGTTGAGGCATGTCAGATTTCTTTTTTTTTCCAATTCCCTACAGACAGAAAGAGAGTCCTTCCTGTAGGACTCGTGAAGAATGAGATAGAGCTTTGGTTGGTTGTTGACCAACGGAAAGCATGGGACTTTTGGGCGTATGAAGAAAAGTCACTTTAAATTCTCTTACAAGATTTCGAGTTGGATGAACAGATCGCTCCTAAATACAGACGTTATCAACTCTACGAGAAACCAACTGAAAGCAAATCATCGAATAAAGAGAGAGAAAGACCTGAATGAAAATGATAAGTGTGAGTAAAAAATGCAGGACTTCCTTACCCTTTATCAGCGAAATGATCAATCGTACACCAAGGGAGTATATTGAAGATTTGCTGGTAAGAAAGGTGGTCATACAATCCGTTTTCAGATCGATCAATAGACATCATATCCGGATATTCTTTCCCTTCTTCGGACAAAACTCTTAGGACTCGGAAGACCAGTCCCTGGATTTGGAAAACTAATGGACAGCATTCTCCTTACCACAATAAGAAAGCACTACGGCAATGGCGCTAAACCTGCACTCTCATTCATATCCTGCTTCGTACAAAGACAAAGCAGTTTCTCATCTCCTGCCTTCTAGGAAGTAAGGGCAGCTATCTCCTGTGAACGAATAGGCTCTTTTCGCTCTCTACAATCGGGTTTCAACCCGGCTACGAACCGGCTTATAGAAGGATTCCTTAGACTGCGGAATTTATTACAGAACAAAGAAGCAGACTCTTAGGAAGGAGACATGACATAAGGTATAAGGGAGAGAGGTAGGATTGAAACTGGAAGACTGGGAGACTAGATCGAAAGCTTAAGCGCTTCGGGGATGCGCATCCAAAAGGAAAGACCTTAGACCACATACAAGACTGAGAAAGAGACAGCCGGAATAGAACAAGACCCCTATTGAAATACTGATCATTGGCTTCAACTTCATAAGACTCGAAAGGGAAAACAGGCCGCGGCCGCGGGCTCTTGCTGATCCCAGCTTGTTTGAGAACTTTCTTGAGCGTGGATATAGAAAAATCCGAAGGCATGATGCTGCACCATCTTAAATATCTGGCACAGACTAGCATCTTGGAGGGCCAGGTAACCATTACAGGATATAACCATCTCGGGGAAAATACCCTTTTCTAGCGAGTTTCTCCCAGTCTCCTCAGGAATTCTTCTCAGAAGTTCATCCCCTAGCAGGGGGGCATCATTCGGATACAACTGTCACCGCATCTTTCTGATAAATTCCAGAAAGCACCTCTGACTTTTGAGTGAGACGGCAGTTTGAATTCCAAGAAAGAAAATCGATCAGCTGCACCATTGTTCTTGATCCGAAGCAACGTTTTCAAAATGACTTCCCCATTCTCCAAGTTCAGAAGTGACCACAAGATCAAGGGGCAGACTAAGGCAATGATAATTGGCTGACTAGAATGACTAACGGGGCAATCCTTGACTTTCTTATTGATTATCCTTCCTTCTTCGTGCAGACCGATGACACAAGACCCACAGGGCTATGAGAAAGAAATAAATGAGAAGACCGATGATACCAGGAACCAAATTAGATCGACGGCACCAGAGACCGGAAATACGACAAATTAACTAGAACCAGATCAGACCGAGGAGAAAGAGGAAAACACAGAAAAGACGATGATACCAAATTGGTGAGGAAGAAGAAGACCTAAAAAGACCTTTCCCAGCGAAGATGAAAACCATGACACAGACTTACAGAATGGCACGGTCTCTATCTCTAGGACGAAAGGAAGAAAAGATCGAGCTTTGTGGCTCGCGACGACTCAAACGGGCGGATTCCATGTCCAAGAGAAACCTGAATCTGTTCAGCACCTTTTCCACTCTTGTTCGAGGGTTCCCCATGAAAAACGAGTAGGGTTGACGTCTAAGGGCTTTGACACGTTCGCTGCTTAGGGCTTGTTTAGCGTATCTTCAAGCGGACCTGAAACTTCGCTGCCTAGGGAGCAAGCGCCAGGGCAGCTATTAGAGCTTAGTAGCTTCTGCATTCTGGTCTTAAGCCAACCAGTCCTGTCAATCCTAAAATGAAAATGATAGATTATAGAAAGAATTGCGTGAATCTAATCTCGTGGGCTTCTTTTGTTAGATTCTGGATTGAGAAAGCACCGCCCAGTAGTGCCTTTAGCGAATGCGTTCACGAGGCCGGTCCCCGGTGGCTAAGAACCAGTCCTCGCTCTTGAAGCCTAAAAGCCACTTTTTTAAGTATAGCTCAAGGCGGTATCGAATAGTCAACTTAGCCGTTTATAGAGCATGACCTGGATCCCCAAATACTCGTGAACTACGTCAGTCAGAAAGAACGCCTACCTTAGAATGAATCTTGGTCTAAGTTGGCGTTGTGGGTCGAATGATAATTTCGATCGAGCATGCGATCCTCCTCGATCCCAGGAGGGCATTTGATTCTACGCTCGCTGGGACAGGGAGGTCAAGGGTGGACTCAATATCCTAGTGCCGTTCAAAGGAGTGTCGCTACACTCGACGATAAAGGAAAGGTACCGCAGAATTGGGGGGTAAGGGCTAGTTGAATTACTCCGAATGAGCGAGTTGTAGCACTTCGACAAAGAAAGGTTTATTTGAATGCCCACTCACTGTATCGGAAAGGCCGTCGGAGAGAATGGCAGTTTGATCGAGCAGGAGACCTGATAGGACAGGACTCTTTAGGAAAAGGGCTGCCACTGGCCTGGCGATCACTCAACAAAATTAGCAAGCAGCCCCGGCCCGGGAGGAAAGCAAAGATTTTGAGCACTCGGGCAGCATTGGTTGATAAGGGCTATCTTTTTCGGGCTTCTTAACTGAACTGAATACGTAATATACGACATACGACATTATAGACTGAGACTCGGCCAGTTGACTCGATATATAGATTGATCTTGACTTTATAGGAGGGTTAACTAGACCAACTCGAAGAAACGCACCCTCTCGCTCATGGCGGGGATGATTCACATCCAAACTAGCTGGAATGACGATCTTCTACAGCGCGCGCTTAAATGAAATAGGAACGGCCGGGCACAGCTACGCATGGAAGACGAGAGAACAAAGTCAAGTTTTCCTACAGGGGTTTTAAATGCACCCCTAAAGGAATGGAATAGTAAGGCGTGGATGGTATTCACCCCGACTGTTTAAGGGAAGAGACGACTGTCTTGATGCCATCTCTTCTGTAAGGGCGAGTTTACGAGCGCTCTTCGTGCTTATCTTCCCGGGAAGTTCAGTGGCTTCTTCTCCTTTTTCATCAGGACTGAGTGGTCCTCTTCAAGCTGTAACCACCACTTGTCCTCAAGATCTATTTCCCTTCCTGTTCTTGGGCAGAAGTTCCTGGATTCCCGTCTCCTTACAGGGATGCGTTGGTGAATGATTGGTCCAACGGCGGCGGAGGACAGAATAGCACTACTTTGGAAAGAGCGGATTGCTGGCGATGACTTGCCGCCCAGTCTACTTTTGATCTCGTTTGATTGATTCCCCATAGGATAAAGGATGCCTTAAGCTCCACTCTTTCTCTTCTGTCTTGCGTGCCGGGCCAGGTTGCTTGCAAGGCTTTGCTTAGCTGACTAAGCGTCGGGCTTTCAGATCTTAGCACTACCAACCTAAACTCTTTTCTTCGACACCTAGTTTAGAAATGAAGTCTCGTTTGAGTTTGTTTTCAGCCACTCTATTTTTCCTCATGACGACGGGCTCCCTCTCCTTTCCCCTGCCCCTGCTGTCACGGCATTCTAATAACTTGAAGTTCCCCGCTCGTGCTCCCGTCGAGTGAAGCCCATAGCTCGCAAAGCCCCCCAGCTTGCATTTGCAGTGTGGGTTTTCCAACTTCGTTAAGTTACTGGGTGACATAGCAACGAGATAGGTGGTTTGTTTGGCGCGAAGTGAGCTTGGCTGCCACTTGGGGGCGGATTCTCCCGCTGGTCGACGAACGGATGCACCCTAGGAAGGGTTCGCTCGTGCTTCTATCTTCAGTATAGCAAAAAAAGGCATGAGGATGAGGAGAAGGATATCGTTTTTTTCTATGGGGAAGATTCAACATTAAGAAAGGGATAGGCGAAAGACAAATGCAAAAGATTATCAGACTAATGAAATTACACGAAGTGGTTTCTAGATGGAAAAGGAATTCTTTGCCAAAGATCCTTTCTCCTACTAAGTTTAGTATAGGAAGGAATCTAACAAGCAGAGTTAGAAGGAACGAACACCAACCAAGGGCTGAGGGCGGGGAAGGATGCACTAAAGCTTACAGCCACAGGGCCCTAAACCGTTCCAATTTATGCTGAACGTTGTATTGCCAAGGTTAATTAAGAAGGGAAGCCTTTCATTCATCTTCGGAACAAATCCTATCATTGCCTGATGAGTTCTAACATCGGATGGGAGATCAATAGCAGTTATAGTCAATACCAGTTAAACGTAAAGTCAGGCCGTTGCGTGCTAGCACTTATGTAGTGTAGTTTTGAAACTTCGAATTTGGAGGGCTGACCGTCAAAACTATTAAACCAGGCTCCGGCTCGGCGTATGACAATGCACGACACGGGACCCTCTTAGTAAGGCCTTCCGCCCCACACCTAGCTTAGCTCACCTCAGGGCACCGAAGCGACGAGACTGCTTTTTCAAGTATCTTTCTTTCCTAGCCCTTCATGGTGATTGTTCAGGAGATGCTTTATTAAGACCGTATAGAATCCCCCGATCTCACGTTTAGTTTATTAGGTGCGGCGCGGGCTAAGAAGAAAGAAGCAGGCAAATCGCTCTAGGTTAAAATAAAAACCTACCTCGGTTAACTACTTTCTAAAACTATTACTGCAGATCGACATCGGAGGTGGCCCAAACCTAGGCTGTGACGCTTCCTGTTGAGTTGACTTGAAGTTCGTTTACACAGTAAGAGAAAGACAATTAGAAAGAATGGGAATTAAATAAACTTTTTTAGATTCGATTATTTGAAATTGCATCAACATAACCAACACATTCTAAAGCGATATAGGCATTTATCCCATCCATCAACCGAGAAAAAGGCCTGCGTTACACTAAAAGTTCACGCGCTTCTTTATTCAAAACAAAAAGAACACCTCCACTATACTAGTTATGGAGGGGATTCGGGCCGGATGGAACAAGGCGCTTCGAACCATATACTACTGTTGCTGGAATGAAACGCAGCCTCGGAACAGAATTATGCTGCTTGCGGGTCCCTTGGATCATGGGCCACAGCTATTTGGGTTTAGACCGCTGAACATCATTTGGATGGGCCGAGGCTATATGGGCTTAGGCCTTTTGATGGCTGTCATTTTCTGGGCTATTTGGATAGATTCAGATCCTTTCATGTAGGAGAGTCTTTGATGAGCTCGGATCCTTTTGATGATTTCATGTGAGGAGCTGCCACCTTTGGCGGGCTTTGAATTTGGATAGATCCAGCGGGCCTTCTTGCATGGACTTGGGCCTGCTTTGATGATGGGTAGGCTTGTTGTGCTTTGGCCCTTCTGTGGGCTTTCATCGAAGAAAGCAGGCTTGACAGGCCTGGAGATAAATAGTATGGTATTCAAAAAAGTCTTACTTATGTAAGTATAATTAATAAAAATTGTAAATTGTTTACCTCTTTTAATAAATGGAATATAAAGTCAAATAAAATATAATGCCCCTACCCTATTTACCAGTATAAGATTCATGAAAAGAGTCAGACAACAGTCCCCCTTGTTAGTAGCTAGCTATTATTTGATAGTATTAGAGTAGAACTGAAATTCGAAGCGCTCCTAGCTCAGAAACCACACAAAGACAAACACATGGAGGCCCAGTCCAACTCATAAATCATAGACTAACCAAAGAAAGCACATGGGGATATGGGACGCGTGTCTAGTTCTCATTGGAAAGGAATCGGCTGAATATTCTTTCTGTCTCCCGCCTGACACAGTTTGACAGGCCGTGATACCTGATTGGCTCAAAATCAATAGTTGTCGAAAGAATATCAAGAGAACAAGCACGCGGGAAAAAGCAAGCGTCTGGTCAGATCAATCAAGAAAGAAATAGGGGTTCGGCCTCACTTCGATCGCCTAAGCAAGGACGGAGCTGGCGAGTGACGATTGGCCGAGGGGCCCTTGGGCCTAAGGGAATAGATTGTAGCTGGGTACAAATGGGCCGGTTAAAGACGAGTAGGCAGGGTACGACGAAGCCCGCGGGGTGACACATGGTTGTACTGGTCAGCTTTGGGCTGGAGATTGACGATTGACTGAGCGTGCTTTGGCAGCTCGTGGTGGAGTACTCTCTGACGGATTCGCTCTATTATTGCCTCCTATTCCTGAGGGAGTGATCGGGATTAAGCAGCGTGGCGATACCCGCGAAAAAGAAAGGACTATTTTATTCGCTTTTTTGGGTGGGCCTTTCGTACTCCAATCCGTACGGGGAGAATTATTCAGCGCACTCAAATATAGTGGATGTGGTTCCATATTCATGAAAAGCCAGGTTTGAACCATCTTACTCCACTAAGACTACCTTTATTACTAATAATAAGAAAGAGTTAAGGGCGCCCAAGGCCTATAAATAGAAGCTTCTTTCAGCTCTCTTTGGCAAAGGGCACTTAGAAGTCGGCAAGAAAGTGAGTAGATATGGATAACGCGAACAGACTTCACGAAATTGAGCAAGAAATACGTCAGGTGGAAAACAGGAAGCTCCAATGCGAGCAAAGGCTTGGTCTCTTCTGGGAACACATGCCGCCGATCGATCCAAATCTCATACGAGATTATATGCTCTCTCTACAGAGAGAGATAAGCTCCTGCGAAAACAGGAAGAGGGCCCTCCTCGACGAACAAAAAGAGCTCCTTGTGCAGGCCGCCACCTTCGGTGACCGGGGAGACTAGAATAGAAGAGTCCGTCGACTCTTTCTAGAAGATTAAAATAAGTGTCTGTAGACGCAAAGTAGTGTGTTTTAATGTATGGTGTTCTTTGTCTTTTTTTAGTGGGGATCTACTCCGATGCTTACTGGAGATAGACTCCTATCTATGCTAACTATCTTTGTTTGGTTTTATTTGTTATGTTTGCATGTATGGGAAAAACCCTAGTGTAAAATGTTTACTACTTATGCTAATATAATTATTATTTTACGCTAGGAGATGAAAAAGTCTTCAATGCCTTTTTTTTGGCGTAGCGGATGATTTTCCATTAATTCGATTGTTTTGGCGAGGTTCCCATCCATTAGGCTATTGTGGATCATCGCACAGAAGCGATCTCATAACTTATAATATTTTATATCCTACTCATCGTAGGCTGTCTAAGAACCCGGAATCTGAGCTAGCCAATCTTGATAGCGCAGGATGACCGGCAACCGACATGACGTCCTTTCTTTTCCTGCTTCTTTTCATCTTCGTTTTCTATCTCTGTTTTTGCGGCTAGATCCCCCTTCGTAGAACAGAAGTTTTGGAACCCTCATGGGCGGAACGTTTGCTATCGGAATCATGTCACCAAGAGCTTCAAAAAAGCACTTGAAAACTTCTACTCCCTTGGGGCTAGACTCCTTTCGCATATAAAAAAAGGTAGGCAAGCATAAATAGGTAGTTCGAATGGTTAAGCCACCTCAACCGTTACCGTCACTCTACACCGGTCCTTACCTCCGTCCCATAGTTTCAACTCAACAAACTTCCGTCCCTTCTATACGAAACTCACCTCTGGTCACTAGATGAAAGGATGTATGGAATAGGAGTAGCAAGCCGAACTCGTTGTAGTCTCTGTCCCACCCCTGTCCCGTTACCTACGTACCCTGTCGTTCCTCTCCCGTTGGTATCGTACCTTCGTTCCGTCTACTAGGTCTCGTCTAAGCCCTTCGTTCTAGTGGTTAACTGCTTGTTCGACTTAATCCTTTGTAACTCTCCCCTTCGGTTAAAGCAAGTCCGTCCAATCCTCTATCCATTACCCCTTTCCCGCCTTCGACTTCAAGCAGTAACCAGCCCGCTGCTCTAACGGGTGGGTTTGAGCCAGGGGTTACACAAGCCCTTCTCATAATTGGAATAAATAAGAGAAAGAAATAAGAACATACGGGAGTAGGAATCGCAAGTCAGCTACCCTGCCTGTCAGCTACTTCTATGCTCTTGTTTTCAATAGATAGGAAAGCCCGCGGGCACACAAGCAAAGGCCTAATCACCCCTTACCGAACTCTAACTCTACACCGTCTCCTTCAACTGGCACAACCAGAATAGGAAAGTCATGACCAGGCACCACAAGCAAGGTCAATGTAAATTTAGATGAAAAGGTGATTCATATCGGCTCTGGAAGAGGGTATAAAGGAACATATAATTGCATACGAGACTAAGGCAATAATGTAACTATTGTATCGCATTTCGAGGGACGGTTACGAACGAGTACCAGAGGCGAGGCGGACGAAAGACGAATGAAACCACCTTTAGTAGCAGAGCTAACCATAGAGCTGACCATAGGCAATTACTATTGTGACCAAAGGGGAAGAAGAGTTTTATATAAGAAAGTAGGTAAAGTCAATCAAATCCATTTTTTGAAGTTCTTCAGTTAAGTCAGTCATTGAAGGTAACTCATACACAAGCAAGCCATTGTCATAGAAACTCTCAATCCCTAAGTCATCCATCTACCGGCACAACAGGAAAGGTAGGAAACTTGAACCGAAACCCGCGAACGGACAAAGCCCCAAGGAAATAAGTTGTTTCGAGCCAAGGTGGAACAAGGGATAGTCCGTCCCTCTCCCCCTTCCCATATGGTGTTGGCGACAGATGTTATGGTTAAGTATGTAAGTCATTGGCTATAGACGCTTTTGGGGTACCACTTCTCGATGCACTGATAAGTTCCCATGAGACCGAAGCGACTTTTCCTTAAGAGCTGAGGGCTCCTAGTGCTAAGTTTTTTGAGGTCAGGGTAGAAAGAAAATTATAAATAGGAAAAAAAAGAGGGAAAGATCACCGGCAGAGAACAGAGTTCGTTTAGAAAAGCAGACAATCACGATCGGTGAATCTTCTCCGGCGAAAACGGAGAGGAAGGCGGTCAAGGGGCAAAGCGGTGGGTAGGCAGGTGATGTTGAAAAGCGGAGTCAGAGCTATTGTCGACCGGTATTATTGGTCAAGAAAGCGTCGAAAGAGTGACTAAAGCCATTACGAATAACAAGTACACGCAAGAATGACTCGATCGAGTCCCGAGAGACAGAAAGATTGACTAGACAGAATGGCCAATGACAGAAACAAATACATTGAAAGAAGGAGTCACCGACCGGAATGACATGTATCCTCAGTTCTTACTCGAAAGAGTAAGCATTTTTTCAGTCCTCCCGCATCTTGACCCACTCGCTCGCTATCTACCTTCCCCACCGCCCTTGTCTTAGATTGAGACCTCTTGGCAAAGCAAAGTTGATTATTAAATTACTGCCTGGCAGGCTGCTACCGCACAACGTTCCGCCTACCCCACTCACCGCCCAGAGTCGGACGAGAATCACGGTTAGCAGTAGAGCCTTTTTCTTTGGTTATTTCCTCTGATTAGATCGACGGAACCATTTCAGGAAGTGGAGAACTATAGAGCATTTGCAAACTGACTTCACTACGACGTGATGAATGACTGCACCACTAGGAATAGAAGCCCGAAGCCGTCTAAAGGCAGTTCGTCTAAGGCAAGTCCTTTAAAGCAGCTCGTGTAAAAGCAGTCTTAGTATGAAGCCGTATAGCGCTATGACTAACTACATGCTTAGAAGAGAACAGAGGGTTGTGGGTGGTGAAGGAAGCAAAAAGAAGGCCAAGGCCGGTGGGCAAGGAAAAGTGAGTTGATCGCCGTATCGAAGCTCAACCCGAGTCTACTTGAATGCCTTTGCTCGTGCGGCCATACCTCTCTCTCCGCCGCGGATCATCTGTCCATACCGGTCCTGTCGTTCAATCATCTCTAGCGTGCCATGCCTTTAGTGGAGAGATTGAATTAATTGGAATGGCAAGAGGGACACCAAATCAAGGAACCGGGCCGGGTGGGTTGAGATTCCCACAAATCACGTACTCGAAGGACTGGACTGGAAAGGATAAGGAGCTCTCCGCTTTCAAATTGCACGAGCTAGTTCGATCGATTCCAATCCTTAGAAAAGCGAAGTCCGCGCATCGCGATCAGGGAGTCATGTGAACCACTATTAAAGTAGCCCAGAACGAGTTCATTCAAGGAAGGATCCCAGAACGGATGAGAGACCCTGCCCGACAATATGGCAGCGGACGATTACACTTCGTATAGTCTTCGAGAGCTAGAAGGTGCTCGTCTGAAGGCACTGAATGAACTTAAACACTTAACTTAGGCACGAGTTTCGCAAGCATACAAGAAAAAAGTAAAGAGAAGGCTGATATGGAGTTCACTTTTCATACACCGGGTCTGCTTTTGACGGGAATATTTTATTGAGAACGTACTCCCCGTGGCAGTTGGTATCAGAGCAGGATATCTTAAACCTGTGACTCATTATCTTCTTCACGATGGCTGGAGGTACTGTCAGCGAACAGTTGAAGGTTTTTTTCCTCGCCTCGAGTCGACCAAGTTGTTGCCAACGTTACAACTCACGAAGGACGCCTTGTAGTCCTTGGTGAGCGGATAGAAAGCCGTCGAAAGAGCTTTCGAGAGTAAATAGGGGTATCTCTTCTCGATTTGACTGGTAACACTCATCACTACCTTCCCTCGACCGGGAGTAGGCTTTTGAGAGACCACTCTTTTATGGATGAAACCTGTTCGATAACACAACCCATATCATCCACAGGTCTGATAATGCTGTCAAAAGTTTTCTTATCAACCTTCTTTGAAAGCTTAATAATCTTAGCCAAAGTAAAGAATGATAAGTAAACTTGAACAAGCATATCAGCCTGCTCATCTTTCTTTCAACTACATCATTCTTCTATGGAAAGATGGGATGATTCCCTGAGCGCGTCAAAGACACTCGTAAATGATTGGTGTAAGAATTGTGAACTAGTCAGGTATCCGTCCTTTTGGAGCAGATTTATGAGTGAGTCCTACGAAAGAAGGATAAGGGATAGTTACATTCTTTTCTTTTGTTTTTTCGATAGATATAATATTTATATATATAATAGATATATAAAGACCAAAAAGACAGGTCAAGAGCAAAGCCCCCGTACCAATCTTCTTTTTCACTTCTTCCTTCTCATTTTGGAATATTGTCTCCTCTCGATATTGTCTTCGTCACTCCTTCTTTTGAGTTTTTTTTTTGCGTATTAAAGACTGAATATTGGATTTCAAAAATCCCACAAGAGCTGCTATGCTTTGACATAAAGGAGCATTGTGAACTAATCAGGTGTGATCAGTCTCATCTGTGTAAGAATTAGGAATTCCTCTTCCAACTCGTCCCAGAATGGGCGTTATGGCAAAGAACAAGAAGAAAACACAAGGAGAAATTTGTCCAATAGTAACAAATGGTGCCTCCACAGGTTGACATCCGATCCAACCTAGTAGTAAGCAATCCGCCAAAAGCAACCAAAATATTCCTTGATGAATGGGGCGAAAACTTGAACTACGCACATACATACTTTTAAAAAAAGGTAAAACCAACAGACATAT
>NW_025955869.1:57500-87500 GCF_020921035.1 Rhodamnia argentea
CTTTCGTCTCAATTCATATTTAGCCGCGAGCAATCTACGTTTGTGATCTCGTATATTTCGCTTCTCCGACATCTTACTGAGTTTCCCCCTCATCTTTTTGCAAAAAGCCGCTCCACGGTGGTAAAGTCTCATCTTGTGTGTTGGCTGAAGTTACAATAGTCACATTGAACCTTCTAATATGTTCGAAGATCTCGAAATGATCTTCCAGTTCCGGGGAAAATTCGCAAAACTCCGTTTCCATCGAGAATTGAATGGAGTTTTCCCGTATTTCGACCCGAGAATCTAACAGAGACATTACTGTCGAGATTCTGACCGAAAAATTATACATTCCATGCCCTCGGATAGTGCTTTGTCGTGCTAGGTCACTGACATATCCTTTGTCTTTATTTGACTCCAAGAATGGATTGGATCGAAACGACTTTCCTGTCGAACCCCTTTCTGTCTGTATGAATTTCTGACCGCGCGGAATCTCCATAGCCAATTTTCCATTTTTTATTATGAAATCATAGGGCGAGGATGCCTTTGGTACTATTCTTATTTCACACGATCCAGGAACTTCCATAACGTTGGCGTGATTCGGTTTGAGCAAGAGATCCTGACGTGATACATCTTCGTAATGAAAATAGAGTGGAAACATGAGTTGGCTTTGACAGTATCTATAGAATGAGCACTGTGAACTATCTGCTTCAAAAAGATAGTTAGACTGAATGAGGCTTGGCGATTACTAACTGAGATTAAATAGGGTGGTTAACATGGAATGAATGTTCACATCATAAATAATCATATTCTCGAATAGATTGTATATCCGCATAAGATCAAGAGGTTCTAGAATGGTTTGATCTCTTACTTGCGTATCAATTAATTTATTCACGAGGTCAGAATGCGTCATTCTCTCGGGCAGGGCCAAGTTTTCTTTGGCCATCATTTGTTTTATGCACTTTTGAAGAGAACTATGCAGTACGTCTTTGGCGGATTCAAATAAGATATGCTTTCTAGGTTGATCTGGGGAACCAGTGTCTTCGAATTTGAGATAGAGCTCTTGCTCCCCCACTGCAATTTAACAAAAATCTTTTACAGTCTCGAGTAGAATCAATTCTTTTTTCATGCAAGATTTCTTTGATAATCCAATTCCCGGAAAGAAAGAGAGTCCTTCCTGTAGGACTCGTGAAGAATGAGATAGAGCTTTGGTTGGTTGTTGACCAACGGAAAGCATGGGAGAAAGATGCATAAAGAAAGAAGTGCAACTGCAGGCACTCAACAACAACAAGAGAAAGGCCAGTCACGGAAGACTCACCCAATCTTCATGAAGAAAAGGGGATAAGAAAGGACACCTGTGAACTCAGGGATAGCCTTGTGCCCTACCTTTCATTCGAACTAGGCTACGATCTTTCTTCTCTTATGATATTTCTAGTTAGCGAAAAAAAGAGCTTATTCTATCCCCCTCGGTGAAAGCAGTGAGACCGCTTACGAGAGCAAGGGATGATTGAACAGTTATAAAATCTTGAACATGAACAAGGGTAGGAGCGATTAAGCTGACCATTAATAAAATAACTAGTTCGAACACCAAGAACGGTCTGATCCCTTATTTGATCAGATTTCCTGAGAAATAAGTCATTTTGGTATCGGTATATTTAGGGGAACATAAAAAAGTTTTTTGTTTTATCTATCATTGATAGGAAAGCGTCCGAGTTACGTCCGTTACTCCGGAGTTCATCCAAAATCGCATAAAGCTTCTTCAGACTTTCTTCCCCCGTAGATGTTCTGGGATTATCGAGCGCCCGAGCTACGCGTCCCAGCCAATAGCCTTCTGCCGTTGGATCAAGGTGTGCCATTTGTCTTAGAATTTCCACCTTGACCTCGAATAAGTCTTCCGCGTGAAAACGGGCCATTTCGCAGATCTCGAAAGACAGAAAAGAGTGTTGTGCCAAAAGGCGCCTTTTGATGGGGAGAACACTATCCCCGCCTATAACTTGATCTGGCGAATATGGATAGGGAACAACGGCTCGGTTGGACGGCCCAGCTTCGGAGAAAGCGGCTGCATTTGCGGGCGGCACAGTCCTTGGTTCTGGGGGGAGCGGCGGAGCTTGACGCTCAGGAGTCTGAGTAACTTCTATACCTGAACCCGGTATAGAAGTTAATGTTTCACAAAAAGTGAAGAAGTCGCGTTCGTAGGAACTCAGAGTAGGGATCGATTCGGAAAATGATGAACTTAATTCGCCGTTACCAGAGCATTCAGCAACGGTAATAAATTTTCTTAAAAAAGAAGGGCGATCCCTAACCTAATAATAACAGTGAAAACTCCCTCTTATTTAGAGGAGGAAGTTTTCACTTTTCAAGTACGGTAGACACTAGACATTCCACATTGGATGAATGCCCTAAAGGAATGCTTACCGATTAGTAGACTGCCCTTGAAAACATACTTTTTGTCGATTTAGGAAAGGGATTTCATTTACAAGAAAAGATACTCTTTTTTTTTGCTAACATAGTAACTAGAGCTTCCCTTACTTATTTCTTTGAAAGCGTTCGCGCCCCTTAACGGTTCGCTCACTCCCTGTCTAGGACCATTAAGAAGAGAGAAGGAATAAAAAAGAGAAGAAGAACTAGTCTTGAGTGGGGATGGCACTCATTCTCTCTCCTGAGCTTGAAATAGAGAGGCTGGGCTAGGTGTCAAAGGGACTCTGCAGCCGCGGAAGCGGCCAAAGAAGAAGCCCTCTTGTTGTGCGGAACCTCACTCGTGGAAAGCACGAAAGAAAAGAAAGCAGGTTTTTCGTAGTGAAGTGACCGATTAGGATGAGCATTATTGATAAGGGCAGTGAGAACAATCTTACTAGTCTTTCTTCACCCCTTGTTGTGGCATTAGTGTCTTCACACTGCCATAGCTTCTCGGCGTGCTCCTAGCTTGACTCGATGGTTGGTCACTAGCAGACTTGTCCCTCTGCGGACAAATTCGAATCTTGTGCTAATGATTACTATATGACACCTCCCCCACTATACTTCTCTTTGTCCAACCTGAGGCCTGAATTTCGAGGCGCTCATCGGAACAAATTGAGCGTGCTTCCTCCCGACCGAGACCCACCAGTTGGACATATGGATGGAGAAAACCGGTCTCTTTGACCGGAGTGTTGAAGAAAGAGTTCGTTCTATACTTTTACAAGTGAACTGGCTAACTAAGGTGGATTAACAACATACGACTATGAAATAATAGATGGTTAGTCTCTACTTGATGTGGTCGGATTAAGAAAGCAAGAAGAGAAGGTGTGTAGCCGGTATAACCATGAACGTCCGATCTGATCTCTCACTTCACGCTTCCCAGCAAGCCCGCTGTACATGAGAAAGGCCTGGTGGCCGTGTGCACATGCTCTACTCGATCATATTAAATAATAAGTTTGAGGAGAAGACCCCGGGGGCTCCCGTCTTCCTCCTGGGTAGTAGGTCAAAGAAAGAGTAATGAATGACAAGGGGTACAAATAACCTCTCTAACATCTTCCGCCTATCCATTTGTTTTCGCTTATTACGCAGCGTACGTTGGAGTCTCCATTCCCGATCTCCGAGCTGAGTTTATCAACCCTCCTCTTTTTTGCATGCTTTGGTACCGCAACGCTAGAACGAAGCCTCTTTTTGCCCTGGTCCTAAAGAAGGAGACACCGAAGGAAAGAGAGTGTCTGATCGAGGAGGTAGAACTTCTTTTGAAAACCAATTCTTTTTCTGATGAAGTGGAAGTAGATAAAATCAAGAAGTTTATTTGAAAAGGTTCTTTTTCATTTTCACCATTTCAATTGTTTGCTCTATTCATAAGGATGACCCTTTTCAAAAAGGACTTTTCTCCATTTGTGGTTGAGTTTACCGAATGTGAGTATGTGTTTTCACTTTATTTTATGTCGAGCCAAAAGCAAAGAGAAGCTTCTTTTTATGGCTCTTGCTAATCTGCCAATGGATCGATCGATTTTTCTCTTCTTGTTTTTCATTTGCTTTTCGAAAAGATAAGTCTCTCCACGATTCTATCAAAAAAAGAGGAGGCTGGGGTAGGGTTTCAATGCTTGTACTCCTTGATCTTTCTCAGTATCCAGCTTTCTCGTTCTCGTCTCATGTCAAAAGTGGAAAATGCTATGAACACTTCTTTTGCATCTTATAATATCTTCCTATCTGCATTTGCCTATCCTTATTCTAACCAAGGAAGGGCCATATGTTGGATCATACAAAGTAGGAATTCCACCTTCTGGTACAACTCTTACTCCGGTCTTATTAAATTCTTTACTGGATGAATTTTATAGGGTCTTCAAAGACCGCTTTTCCACCGTTCCATTCGCTCGTTCGTTATTACCATGAGATCTTTGTTCCTATCAATGTAGGACAATCCACTAATGTTCTAAAAAAACTTATTGACCTTATAACGTAACGGAGCTAGGACTGTATGGGCGCCTTATATGTATATCACCGGGAAAGGCATCAATTGACTATTCAGGGGGTATGATCTATCTTCGTCGACAATAATGGCTTGATTCAAGCTATTAATAGATAGCGAAACCCCTTCTTGTCTTAGTTCATGGTTATCGGCGGCCTCTTTTTCTATTGGAAGGGAGCTAGAGTTGATCAAGATCAAGATCAACTCCGGACTAACCATTTGCCGCGTGGCGAACCGGGTAAATAAAAGTCGCGATCTGAATAAAAGGAAGTTCGCTGGGTCTGTCTTTTGATCCCCTGGTTCGAGTCCAGCTCGTGACAAAGGCAGAAGTCCAAGTCTAAAACGAGAGCCTAGCCCCGGAGCTAGGGATTAAGGTAGGTTTGGGTATAGCAAGAGTTGAACCTGCGACCATAAAGCACCTCCTGGAGCGGATTCAAAGCTCTGTTAATCAATTATATACTCAAAGAATTGAGACCTCTCTTTCAGTCCACTAGACCAGTCGAGATCAGCCTACTTCATTAGGGAAAGAATTGACAGAAAGTTCTTCAAGCAGCAAGTCTTAAGCAGCTAGACCTTCTCTGAGACTTTTGACGACTCCCAGTGATTCTTATGCTATTTCCCGAACAAGGACTAGCTCCTTCTAAGAAAGGACTAGGTTCGTGAAAGCTGAAAAGGAAAGTCTATAATGCAAGGCTCAACTCCATACTTCACTTCAAAGACCATTCTTACTTCATCCTAAAATTATCTTTTAGGGCTTTGAAGGTGATTGGGTCTACTTCAGATAAGATAGCTTTTCTGTTCTTTGGATCTAGACCAACGTTGGGTCATTTTTTCTTACTCTCGTTCAGATAAGATAGCTTTACCAGTCTTCTCTTTGGTGAATCCCTTTCCACCTTCTCTTTGGTGAATCCTCTTCCAACCGTAGTCCGGCTATTCCGTATTCAAAGTCAGTCCCTCTCTCCGTCCAGCACGTCGCCCCCTAGCTTGATTCCGAAATCCGTAAGCATTCCAAATAGCATACCCTACTTAGAGATTGGCTCTATCACATCTTACAACAATCGAATAGACAGCCAGGAAGGAAGTGATTTAAAGCAAGCAATGTTTTTCTCTTTCCCGGGAAGATAGGTTACTTCATATAAAGCATGTAACTTGTCAATTCCGGAGCGGAACTTTCCTTCAAGGAAGGAAGCCAGTCAGTGGCAGTCAATCTAGTCTGTGTAGCCAGTAACTTATCTTATTTTGTCTTTAAGAGTGGAACTTTCTACTACTCGGTAAGAAAGTACTATAGCTTAAGAGCAAGTTCCAGTTTCGGAAATTAGAAATCTTTCCTGTCAGCTTGCCAGCCAGTAGTGTATCTCCGATCTTTCATTCAGTATGCCCGAGACTGGAAGCAAGCCAGTAAGCTGTATGACTTGAAGCTGTAGTCTCGCAAGCCAGACGTTCCTCTCCCTATGGTAGAGCTAGTCCGTTCCATCCAGTGAGTCTGTTAGGGATTAGCCTGTAACTTGAATCTCCGAATCTCCCAGCCAGTCATCTATGGTGTGAAAGTCTTCTAGTCTTTCCTCTTCTTCCTGCGAGTAGTCGATCTGCCAGCAAGTCCCGCGAGTGGTGTCAGTTTAGGGATTGGATTTTCCTTTCATATTCTCATCTGATAGCGAGGGAGGGCAGGCAGTTGAGTTCTTTTCCTAGAAGTTTCCTTGCCTTTTCTTTTAGGTAGCTTAGACCTTCAAGCAAGCTCTTTAGTCCACTCGAGTCAAGTACAGAACTAGAGTTAGAGTCAGAGAGCGGAAGACTGGAAGAGAGTAGTTGAGCAATTTGTTAGCATGAGTCCCGCAAGCCAGTCAGTCTACCCTCGTGCTAGAGCTATTTCAGTTCAAGCAGAATCAGGTAAAGAAGAGAAAGGCTGAAAGTCCGTCCCAGTGGATAGAGCTAGAGGAAGTAAGTCAGCATGCTATTTGAAGTAAGCCGAAGGTGTTGGCTCAAAGAAGGGCTTCCGGGAGACGATGGCAAAAGGGTTGGCAGGGTACAAGGTTGGGTTATAGGGGATAGACTCCTACAGCGCAGAGTACAGGGAGAGACCTCGTTCTAGAGCTAAAGTAAGGAAGGAAATAGGAGGGCATAAAAAAATAAATGCCCTACTATAAGATGTCACACTTTAGGGAAAAAAAAGATTTGTTGCCCGGTTCGGGGTTTTGGTCTTTTGACCTTTCGTCCGCAACCGATCGTTTTCCTTTCACATTTCAGGAGGCCGTGAGAAAGTGTTTATTTAATAAGGTGGTTGCCTTTTCTTGAATCCATTCAGGACTGAGAGTCAATGTATTCTCAGCTCCGAATGGACTCAAGGGTGCGCTTAAGTTTATAAAGTTTTGCGCTGGTCAACCACTGGGCTTTCTCTCGTCCTAAAAGATCATTTATTATTAGGTTATAATGGTCTTTGAAGTGAAGTATGGAGTTGAGCACATGATCCTTACTAAGTTCAGGTTCGCTGAAAACCAAGGGATTGGGGGTATGAAGGAAGGAGGATATCCCTTCCTTCCGATTGAGGGCGGAGGCCTTAATTCACTATATAGGTCGAAGGGTATCAAAGCCATTTTACTAAGATAGGGGTTGAGCGCTTGTATGACTTGATGAGCTCCATCTTATCTGAATCAAAGAATTGAGATGGGCCTTTGTAGATTGAGATCTGTGAGTTTCACTTAAATACATGGTAATGAGATCATAAGCCGAGATCATCAAGAGACCTCACCACAAACTAATTCACAAAAGGGGAACCTGGATTAAGACAACGATTTACCTATCCGTGGAGAATATAAGAAAGGGGAACTCGCTCAGTAGCTCTTGCCCTTGATTCAAGTATCAGACCACATGACCGCTGAAAAGAAGAGAAATAACATTCTATACTATGTAATGCAGCTCGGGATGAGAAGGCTTCTCCTCGCAATACAGTCCAATCTCTCTACGATGCCAGTCCTTGACCCCTTTTTCCTACGAGAGGCCGCAACAAGCCTCTTTAGCCTTCTGAAGGATTGAAGTAAACCTCTTGCCCTTCGTCTCTTCTTTTAGGCGGGCAGTGAAAACTCTCTTCTTTCATGCCTGAGCCTTGGATCGACGAACTAGCGAATTCAATCATTCATTCATTTGTTTACCCTCTCCCTCTGATTCAATAGCATCTCCTTCAAAAAATCCTGGGGTTAGCATCGCAAGGATTAAGCAAGGGCACCCTCTTGTGCTCCACCGAAGGGAAATGGGCGTGGATTGGGTTGGACTTCATTGGTTAAAAGAGACTGGGTACTCATTAAATGAAGAAGCAACTGGCCCTTTGGTCTTACCTTCCTAGACCACTGCTAAAGCTCAATAAGGAAGCCGATCGATGGATCCATTCTGCAGTAGTAGGGATCAACCAAGATGAGCCAATAAGTCCATGTCTTGCTCTCTATCTCTGGTCTTGCCTTTCTACGCGATTTGTGTTAATTTGATGATTTAGTGCGTGCCTTAATCTTGGAATCTCAACTCACCAAAAGAGAGAACTAATGGTCTTCCAGCCTTCATCTGTCAAAGTGCTAAGAAAGAGAATCGGGAGAAGACCCACGAAGGAAGTCTCGCCATAGAGTCTAGGTCGAGTGCCTTAAAAAAGGGAGTCCATTAAATCAAGAGTAGAGCCAATTAGCGGTGGATTTGGAGTTCCCCTCCTTCTCTGATATCCGCTTGTGCGTGCCCTTTGGGCTCCTTTTTACGTACGGCGCTTCTTTACGATCTCAGCATCCTTCTTAAACACCCTCTACCTGAGACAAGAGGCTAGCTCATTGAAGTAGCTAGGCACCATTGATAGGAAGTCAATCTCACTGCCCGGCCAAGCCCTTCCATTGTGAAGCAAGTCAGCGTCTATTGTTTCTTGGTCCCTTCCTCTGCCCGGATGTTCGATCGAAGGATCTATGAAAAGAACAGAACACTACGAATTCCTAACCCATTAATCTTAATAAAAAATAGATAAGGATTCTAATAGTAGACACGCTACGATCTTTAGTATTCCAGTTTTCCCAAAGAGCGGGGAAAGCTAGAAGGAAGGGAATGAGCTAGAAGATGCCTGATGTTTGCAAGGCAATTCAATTCTGACTGTCCTAAAAAGGTACGGAAAGGAGGGAACTGATTCCCCTATCTTCCAGGGTTAATGGGCGAGTCAGGGGAGGTTGAATCCGCTTTTGGCCTTCATGGCTTTCGATCGTGTGCGGGTGTATTTCGTCCTGGTGCCTTTCTTGGTCAGTATGCCTAGTCCGTTGCTATAAAATCCGGTACTATTGAATCTAGCTAGGGCTATTTGAACTAAGCCGAAGCTTCATCTGAGGGGATTTGAGGAAGGAACTGACATGACATAAACTGACACTATTCAATGTCCGAAAGAGGAAGAAAAAGTTCGGCTGTTTAAAGGCATCGAGTCTCGAGAACCCATAGACCAATTGCCTTTCGTCACTGGATTTCCTGCGTCGACTGCTTTACGGATAAGGAATTACCGGTCTTGTGGAATAACAGCTCTTTCTGAATGCGTAACCGCTCTTTGATAGAGGAACGAAGTAGCTCTTCTATACAGAAGAGGAACGGGTAGCAGTCTCTACCTCGCTTAGCTTAAGAGTCCAGAGTCGATGCCAGCAAGAAGTTAGGCGTAGGCAAGAGAAAACATGAAAAAACACGGGACTCAAAACAAAGGTCGTTTATGTATGCCCTCGATTAAGGTACAAGCGCACTGGATCTATTGTGGATGCAGGAAAGGCGGTCTTTTGGTTCATTGGTCTTTAGCTTCCTCTTCCCTTTGGTTAGCCTATTTATTAGTAGGATCTCCTTACCGGAAAAGAGGAGGAATCCCTACATCCAATCTAAAAGGAACTCCAGCTCGATGGGATTGATCGAATCACCAAGTCAAGCATCAACATCTCATCCTGTCCCGAAAAGCTTATACTCTACAGCTCTGCCTTTTTCCAATGAATATCATAGTGTGGAATTGCATAAGTAAGCCACCTCCTTGGATTTCCCATCGTCCTTTCTTTTCAGATCTTTTCTGAATAGGAGCTAAGTGGAACCTTCCCTGTGCTTTTTTGACCGGCTTTCCCCCTTCTTCCGGTTGTTAGTAGGATGGATGTCCTTCCTTCTGTGCCTTTTAAGCCTTAGTCAGGGTAATTGACATTCGCCCAATCATGGACAGGTTTCAGGAGTGGACTTCCCTTTGTGGGATGAGCTTGACATGGTTCAAAAAGGGTGGAACTTTCGCTTGGAAGGATCCTTCTTTCCCCAGAGGTTTGAAAACCCTGGTAGAGTGGAAGAAAGCTGCGGAAGCATAAATAATATGGGTGATAGCTGCCCGATCCCTGATGAACTGCGAAGAAGAACTCCTGAGGGGGCATTCTAATTAGGATTTGGAGTGGAACTCTAGGTTCTTGCTCAAGAGCGAGTTCCGACTTTCTCTCTTGCGGACCACCTTTTCGAGTGGAAAACTCATTCATTCAATGATCTACTTTATCTATAGAAAAACAGCTTTTCAACCCTCCGGTAATGTCCCACATGAAATTTCCTATATCTCTCGTTATGAGGGTGGATAGGTTGGATCTAATGAAAGAACCAAGATCAAAGCTCAAAGAGAGCGCCTAATTCTATGGAATGGTCACAGATTGAAGAAGATTCAATCAAGGTGTGTAAGAAAGATTTTAGGCATCTGGGGGTAGCAGATACACAATAGTTGCATCGACTAAGTTATCCCGAAACGAAAGATGTATAACTACTGAATGGATAATAGGCCATTTGTCAAGGAAAAGAAAATGAGGAGTCTTCACATTAGCATAATTGTTCAAATGAAGGCTCCGGCATTCCTGTTAAGGATTCGATTGTTCCATATTGAAAATGGAAAGTCTTCCCGGAACTAGAGTTTCCGCTTTCTGAATCAGTAAGAACGGATCTTAGCCTTCCCGAGGAGATAGATTCTGAGAAGTGAATAGACCCGCTCGAGAAGGAAGCAGCTCTTTGAAGTCGCTTTGTAAGAAAGGTCTGTCTCTAGAATGCGCCTCATAACGAGAGAAAGCAGAACCTTCTCGCTCCACCTTTTTCGGCTTAGGTGGTTGGTTCACAGGTACAACCTTTGTAACTTCATGGTATACCCATGGATTGGCCAGTTCCTATTTGGAAGGATGCAACTTCTTAACCGCCGCAGTTTCTACTCCTGCTAATAGTTTAGCACATTCTTTGTTGTTACTATGGGGTCCTGAAGCACAAGGAGATTTTACTCGTTGGTGTCAATTAGGCGGTCTGTGGACTTTTGTGGCTCTCCACGGCGCTTTCGGACTAATAGGTTTCATGTTACGTCAATTTGAACTTGCTCGATCTGTTCAATTGCGACCTTATAATTGCAATCGCATTCTCTGGTCCAATTGCTGTTTTTGTTTCTGTATTCCTGATTTATCCACTAGGTCAGTCTGGTTGGTTCTTTGCGCCTAGTTTTGGTGTAGCAGCTATATTTCGCTTCATCCTTTTTTTCCAAGGGTTTCATAATTGGACATTGAACCCATTTCATATGATGGGAGTTGCCGGTGTATTGGGCGCTGCTCTCCTATGCGCTATTCATGGTGCTACCGTAGAAAATACTTTATTTGAAGATGGTGATGGTGCAAATACATTCCGTGCTTTTAACCCAACTCAAGCTGAAGAAACTTATTCAATGGTCACCGCTAATCGCTTTTGGTCCCAAATCTTTGGGCTTGCTTTTTTCCAATAAACGTTGGTTACATTTCTTTATGACCTTGGCTTGGCTCGGGCTCCCTATCCTCGCTCAATATCCATCATCTTAAATAGTTTGGTTATGTACGCAGATTTTGGTGTCTTAACATTCGCAATTTGCGGCAATGGTTCAGACAGGCAAGGAGACCCTGGTTAAGCAGCAGAAGCGGTCTTTGGGTGGCCTGCTACATCCACTCCATCGGCTAGGCCTGCTGAATAAAGTTACAATACAGTAGGGAAGGCTTCTCTCGACTCTACATCGGAAGCTGGTGCATCAGTTGACAGCTTCGAGGGGAGGCTTAGTAAGCTAGTTAGCTGGAAGACCTATCCTATCATATTCGGATGATAGTAGTGATAGAAAATGGGAAAGCCTGCACAATTTGATTTATTCCGTGTCCAGCACAGCTCCTTTGGAATTAGATGCGGAGATCGATTACTCTCCGTAATCAGCTCTTACTTTCTTTGAAGCGGTATAAAATCCCTTCATTTTATATTAATAAGGGGAGCAGAAAAACAACACTTAAAGGCTCAAGAGGAGGCAGGGCTAGGCTTGCTTTCTCTGTTGGTTGAATTCGCCACTAGGTGGAATCAGACCTTCGGCTCTCGATTGCTCTTTGATTACCTATGTAGCTTGCCTTAAGCTTTCTTTCTGCCGCTTTCAGTTCCGCACCAAATCGTAGTAAAGCGCAGATGCGGTAGCCATTTTTGAAAGCTGCCCCTTAGCTTAGTAGCTGCGAGACCTGTCAAGTTCCGCTCTTCCCACTTGATCCTGCAAGCCTATACTTCTTGCTTTGATGGCTGTCACTGCAATCGTTGGAATTCGTTGGTCGCTTGTTTGATTGGAAGGACTGCCGCTTTTCTCTCTTAGCTTAGCTTGACTGATCGTGTAGCAACGAGCTGCTTGAATCTGATTCCCTAGTTTTCTCACAGAAAGCCTACCGAGACCTATATACACGGCGAGAAGAGGCAAAGAGGTATGATCGGACAGGCGCATACTCGCGAATGAGCTTAAGGATACTTAGTTATACGGGAAAGGTGTAACGTCTCATCTAGTACGCTTTTTTGTCGAGGAAGGCGGGGCTTTCGCCAAGGCTTTGTTTGAAGGGTAAATTCCCTTGAGTCTACGTGCTCGCTCAAAGGCCGCATCATTATGGAGTCACCCGCGCCTGGAAGCCCCTTTATCAAACCGAAAACAGGCACACCCCATAGATCCTGTCGTAAACTATCCGCACCTACATCCATGGACTGGGTGGGTACGGTAGGAAGCCGCGTAGCTTGTATGATATTCCCTTTGTTCAACCGTAATATGCCCTTTCCACCTGTAAGGCGACTTGGCTCGCTTATAGGCTCGTTCATCAATTTCGTTTCAAGAGGGGGCTCTACTAAAACAGCCCTATAGTTGAAGTGGATTACGCGACGGGAACTCACTGTCAAGCTTGCTCTTTCACTAGACTATTTCGTTCCATTGATTTATCCGTGCCCGAGCTTCAATTGGATGAGACAGGAATCCCGATCTCCCCAAGGCGCTGCCCTTTCTTTTCCAAGAGACGAACCCAATCCGACTAGCCAGCACTTTTTTTTCTTAATCACCTCTTTCGCAGATCCTGATGAACGATCAAGTCTAGGTCCGCGATCCTGCATACAATGGTTGTCCAAAGCGCCAGGCAGCACTACTAGCCAGAGGGCCAAAGAAAGAAGGGACTTTCTAGGTGGGGCTATTTCCAGAGATGACAATTATCCGCCTATCACTCCTGCACATCTTGCCTTTCCGCAAAAACCACCGAGGAATAGGATAGCGAGGAGTCTCGACTCGAAGGAGAGGAGCGAGATAGTCCTACGGTCAGTCGCAGAAGATCGATAGCTGGTGAATTCAAGCTAGGCACTGATGAGATAAAGCATTCCCCGGACTCAGCCTTATGTGGAAAAGGACCCAGCCGGGGAAAGGAATAGATAGATTCAGAATCAAGATCAGATTTAGACCGGATGAAGGCTTTTAAAGCACAGGGCTAGAGATTTGTATTCCACTTAATGCAAGATAGAGAAGGTCTGGCACGCGGGCATATCGCTACTTCTTTAAGAATCAAAAGAAGCACTAGAGGAGCGATGAAGATTACCCTTCTAACGACCTTCCTTACCGAAGGCTAGTGCAGATGAGGGATGCGCTCTGTTGATGGACAGATTCTTAATAAGATTGTTCGACTCAGCATTCCCTGAATGCGAGGCACCGCTAGCCCGTGTCACATTTGCCGTTTTCCAGTTCGGCCTGAGATATGGTGGCTGGCTTAGTACGTTCAGTTGTCAACGACAACAGTGGAAGTCTCGATTCGACTAGATTCGACTCGACTCTGAATGGGAAGAAATTAGGGAAAACTACCGAGGGACATACGGGGGGCTTCCTCGTACTCTGTTCGAGATAGAATAGGGGTGAATAAGTGTTATGGAAGAATCTTTAAGAGCTCGACGGTGAAACGACGGGATAATGGTTGGGATCCCTGAACGAGTCAAGATTTGGAACCCCAACTCCAAAGGAAGGGCATTTTCGGGGACTAGCCTGCTTCCACTTTCTGATGTCAGATAGACTGACGATCAGAATACAAATAAGATCAAAAAGGCCATCATTGGGGCAAACAATGCAATAGCTTCGGTGAGTGCAAAGCCCAAAATGGCATAACCAAATGATTGTTTAGCCAATGATGGATTTCGCGCCACGGAATGGATCAAAGAACTGAAGACGTTTCCAATACCGACAGCTGCTCCCGCTGAAGCAATTGTAGCAGCTCCGGCCCCAATTAATTTGGCACTCTCTAACATAAAGAGTGGAGGAATTCTCCTCACGCTACGCTTTTTCATTCAAGATTTCATCTTATGGACTCTTCGTTCATTCTATGCGTCCTTCCTTCTCAATGCCCGGGCATCCATCCAATGCATTCTTTTCGATCTTCTACCCGCTTGCTTCGCATAGGCTCCACAAGCTTCGGTGCGGTACACTGACTCCTCCTACTCCTCCTTATCTTTTCCGCTGGCCTCCCTTTTTTCAAAAAAGTAAATTCGCACGCCCCACCAACTGTATTCGAAACTTCGGACTCGACCGGGATTCTTGATAATCCCCTCGAGTATAACTCTATACAGCCTCATCCCATAAAAAAGTAAATATCCGGTTACCAAAATTATGGTATAAGGATACCAAAAAGTTTGGAACAAGAAATCTGTTAGCTTATCAATTAAGGGTCCCATTTTAAAATCTCTTCATAACATCAATTTCCGGAAAGAAAGAGATTCCTTCCTGTAGGACTCGTTCTAAAGTAGAAAGAATTTGGGTTGGCTGTTGACCAACGAAAAGAATGGGAATTGAAATGCAAAGCAGGATTTTCGATCAAAAAAGGGTAGCAAGAGAAAAAACGGAAGAAAAGAAAACTTTTTTAGGGGCAATCGTTAGATTGGTATCACATCTATAAGAACGAAGAACTTTGAAAGAAAAAGAATATACTGAATATAGGACTTCAAAAAGAAATTCGATTTTCGGAGTAAAAACAAGACAATAAAAGAACTTTCTCTCCCCTACTGAAAGAAGTATGGCTTTCTGCTCTTCAAGTTAGAGAAGGACTTAGACCATATGGTGACCGGCTTCGCGAGACCTTTTCGGTCCACACTGGCGAGGATGACCCCTCTCCCAGGCTAGGTTCTATTGGGCAGAGGCTTTCTCGATCCACTTTCTAAATGAAGAAAGAGAAAGGCAAAAGGTATCTTCTCTTTATATACGATATTAACTTGAACTCGCTACAAGTACTACGCTCCTCTATCTATCTCGTGTAACGTATGCAACTCGTACCTTTCAGTCTTCGTTCCTCTCGTTCTTCATTCTCATTCCTTTCGTTGGAAAAAAAACTTTCTTAAAAAAAAAAAAAAAAGAATCCCCATTGAAGAAGATCTCATACATTCCATTATCAAAGGCAGACGGTTACCTGGGAGTTGGATTGCCTGGGCAGTGTCATGGATAAAGGTCTACTGCAGCCTGTCGTAAGCTTTTTCCAACTCGATTTCTTTGGCTAGCATTCCTCTTCTTCTTTTTTTCCTTTTCATGGGCAGTCTATAATCTCCTGTACTGCATGATTAGTTTGAGTTATCTGTCTGCCCGGAGCAAAACGAGACAGAGCCAAGGGAAGCAGCGGCTTGAGTCTATTCACTAGCACTTTCGTAATTGTATAACCATCCTTTTTAGCTGTTGATCATCATAGATCCATCTTCCATCATTGCTTTTCCGGTGCCATTCTTACTTCTCCTTATGAGGGTCTTGCTTTTTCCTACGAGATAGTCACTCCCGGAAAGTCCTACTCCTGTTGTATAAAAATATTTCCAATTTGGATAACCAAGTTTGACACATATGGATGCCCAGAATAGGACAAAAAGACGTAGGAAAAACGTTAGCAAGTAATCCCTTCTCGTATTCCCCCTTATTCAAAAGGAATTGATAGAGATGAATCCCCTAGCTAGCAAGAGCAGAAGTAGTGCTAACTCTGCATCGATTCCCCGCATCTGAGAGCTCTATTAACATAGACTTTCGATCAAACGATTTCATTTTTCTTTCTTTTGATCTCATTGCCAGTCTCGATTCAATGGGGGAATAAAGAGTCCTTGGCCTTACTTTAGAATGAGAATGCGGCGGAGCTTATCTTCATAGATAGCAGATGTGATGTGTCATTGATAATAATGTAGATAGAGAAGTCTCTTTCGATGCTTTTCATAGTAGTTATATAAGCCTTCTTTCTAGAAGCCGTTAAGGACCTTTCTAAAAAAGAGAGAGGGCGGAAGCTAGTAGCAAGCGAAGCCGAGCGAAGCGATAAACCAAGTACTCCTTGAAAACAAGCACTGCAACAAAGGCTCTTCCTCATTATTGATAGCACAGGAAAGAGACAGAAGATTAAGCAGACTTTTCTCTGCATCTACTGCACTTCTACTTTATTCACTTTCGGAGATCGCTACGCCCCTTGGCCTATCCAAATGAGAGTTTCGGGGACCACAATGAGGAGTATACCCTTTCCATAAAAAGAAAGACCAACTCAATACAATTTCACACTCGACATTCCGCTTGTGATTTATCTTAGAGAAGTAGAGGTGGCAAGGGCCGGAAGAAGAATCCCCAGAGAGAGCGAGAGCGGAATGTACGGAGCGGAGTTTGCACGAATCTGAGGAGATTCATACATAACTATGAACCTAGTAGTTAAATAATAATCGAATTGAGTGCGACTTCTGCTCATCAAAAAACGTTTCCCAAGTCGTGTTGCAAACAGATGACTTCATCTATATCTTGTATTGTTTGTGTCTTGTCTTGAATCCTCATCATCGGTTTCTGATGGTCTTACTCTCCGCTGGAATCTTAACTTGACGTCTCGGCGGCTTCCTCCTTCGATCCATCTTGAAAGTGCAGGGTCACCCTAGGCCGGATCTACTTCATCGACTGTGTGCTTGCTGCCCAATCCTTCCCAACTCTGGCCGCCTGTCGCTAATGTTTTCCGAGTAGCGTCTCGTAAGCATCTTCGTGCTGAGCCGTCAGAGCACAAAAGTGGATGCTAAACTAAAGGTGCATCAATGGATACCTTCTGCCTCAAACACTTCTCCAGCGGCTTTACTGGTCGCTGGTCTTCCATTCTCAGTGTCTAGAACTAGAAATTAGAGTAAGAACACCGGCTTCCCAATCGCCTACCATGTCTCCTCTGTAAGGTTTTTCCTCCCTCTGGAAAGTTTTTCGCTTTTCTTTTTCCCTTCGATCTCGTCTTTCTGTTAAAGTCTGTTGTCTTTTATTTAGATATGTTCGTATCTGCTCTTCCCTTCCTTCTTTGGATTTTGATTGCTATCTACATAATCTTTTATCATATCATCCCTTTGAGAATAGAATTAAATATGGATAACTCAAACACACATCTATCTACGAATAAAAGTGAAAAAGAAAACTAAGATTTTCTTATATACAATGCAGTCTTTTTGCTTCCCATCCTTCCTCTATCAAAGTTTTTTTCTCCATTGCGGATAGAGAGACGACTATAACGTTTCTATAAATTCAATTCGCTAGCGGTGAATTAGAGTAGAATGAAGTCTTTTATTTTATATAACAGTGCGATCAGATCAAGCCTTTCGCTGCTTGCTTGGCGGAATAAGCCTTTTGGCCGATTCGCACCTTTCCTCTCTGTCTCAATCGAGCCCTTTTGAGGGTAAATCAATAGATAAGTAAGGCAGGAAGAGGCTCCAATAAGGAAAAGGCTTAGGCTTTCCTCGCTAAAGACCGCTTTTCGCTTCAAGTGTTGCTCTACTTCGCTTAGGTAGGATGACGAATTTTTCTCCTGGTCCTGTCGAACCAGATATTTCAAAACCTGTTAAAAAGATCACCAAACACTTATCTGTTCCATTTTTTTATTTTTTATATGAAAGTTTGTAGTGTAGCACTGTAAGGAGTAGAGCCGTCCCAGGCTTCTTTAATAAAGTTTTTGAAGGAAGGGTGGGAAAGCCACATAGTCTAAAATCGAAAAGGGGAACGAGGTTATGTCATTTTCATTTCCCAACAACTCTATAAATTCAGCTGAGATGTACTGAGTAATTCCAGTTGTAAATGATATGCAAATACACTCTTTCCCTCCTAAACTTCTCTTCCATTTTTTATTCTTTGATTCAATATTGCCTTTGCTCTATTGTACTTCATCCTTACCTCCGCTTTTTTTCCCTGCCTAATATTCCAACATACCCTCCTCCTTATGCATCCCCATAGTCTTGCTATTACCCCTGCTAGATCATCGAAGATACTCCTCATGTTATTATAAGATCTTATTAGCCTGTCCCTTAGTACCTCGTTTTCATAAACTTGGTACCAGTCATTGCACTTGTTTAGATCTTATATAATGTTGGCGGGTACAGTCTTATTCTTCTTGTGCTTTCTAGTGGCCTCTGCTTTTCTTGTGGGGAGAGATTAACTAAGGCCTCGCATGAGAGAGGTTCATCTGTCAGCCAACAATCAGTCCAGAACTTGACATCTTCACCATTACCAATACGCCAAAAGAGTCCAAACTTGAGAAGTTCACTGCCTTTGTTTTAAATGCTTTGACAAGTGTGAGAAGAGTTAGCTTTGATGTTTGATGGGATCTCAAAGATAGATCTCAGAGCTCGAGCCGACTCCGACTAAGCCAATCCCAGTAGAAGCCACTACTGAATTCTGGACACTCCGGTCTTAGACTTTTTAAGATGGTGAGCTGCTAACTTAAAATCCCCATTTTCCTGACTTTTTTCAGTAAAAAAGTAGTTAAGACGATCAACGTTTGAAGACAAAGACACTCGACGTTTAGGAGAGGAAGATGAAAGCTCTGCTTTTCAGTGATGGAGGGAGAAGGGAGTTCAGTCTCGTCTGTCTTTTTTAAGAAGAAAAAAGCAAGTGAAAAGGAAAAAGGATCAATATCAATGACTTCGAATGGAATCTGATCCCGCCTTTCTTAGCCTTAGTCTGAGTAAGAAAGCAACATCAAGTTCCGCCCCTACCTCCGACAGTCTAACTATCTTCTTTTCTTTGCTCGCTTCGCTCGTTATATCGACAGCAAGACAACTTTGACTCGTGACGAGAATCGCCTTGAGTTTGAAGAACTGTCTTATTGGGACCAGTACCAGACTGACTAAGACTAAGCTAAGAACCACTTTGCTTCTTTCAAGTCAACGGATTTTCACTCTCCACTCCATTTCATCCCTTGCTCGAAAACATGGGGTATGGACTCTTTATTAAAAGGTTACAAACCTAATCCTTCTTTTAAGGTGAGAGTTGAATAGGGAGTCTTCGTCTACTCTAGGCTCACTCCACCCCCGGTCTTGTCTATTCGATCATAGGGCTAAAAGCTTACGTTGCGCGCTAGCCTTTAGTGGAAAATCCTTTTCTCGCTTAGAGCTGAAAGCTCAAACAATTCCGTCTTCAGACAAAAGATAGGGAAAGCGTCTCTTAGGAAAAGAGAGTTCCTTTGACGGAAGTGGTTCAGGTAATTCATGACTGGCTGACCAATCCTTAGAAGGGCGGGTCCTCCCCGACTATACCGGGGCAAGCGAGAAGAGCAGAGTCGTGAAAACTTAGAACAGTGGCTTAAAAGCACCTTTGAGGTTAGGATTCATTTCCGAAACTGGGCAAGCTCTGAAATTGCAGGTCAGGATCTTTTTGACTCGTGCGCGGAATCGAAACAAGCCTGTCAATTCCTAGCTGTCGAAAGAACTTCTGCCTACCGAACATGATCTCTATGCCACAAAGTAGATTGCCAGCAAAGATCCCCGCAGACACCCTCTTTATTCATAGGTTTTTTTTCCACTATGCCCCTGATTTCATCAAAACGAGCTAATTTCAAAAATGACCGCCCCCTGGTCCTATCGAACCAGTTACTTCATTCCTGGATCGGCTTTCGCCCGGTATTACCTAAAAAAGAAAAAAGAATTGAACCCTTACTCCCCTCTTCTAGTTAGCACGTAGTGGGCGTGGGACAGTGCCGTCTTTAAGGCTTAAACAATTCCTTTTTCATTCTACCGATCCAAATCCCAGTTCGTCTAACACGAGGAAAGTCTCCTCCCTTTTCAGTGGCACGAGCTTCTTCTTGTGATGACACTTGGGATCAAATCATTTGAGCCGGGTGTGGGCTAGAATACCCACCTTGCCTCCGTTGGACTGATGCTTTGATAAATTATTTTAAATAAAGAGCGGTTACGCCATCAACAGCTAAATCGATGGCACTCGCCTTCTTTCAGCATTGAATCAGTAACTTTCTTCACCTTTCCCACCTCTCCCTTCCGCTTCTAAGCAGAATAGCTCTCTTGCCGCTGCTAGTCTCTTGTTAGTAGTAATAGCGGTAGGTGGGAACTCTTTTGAAAGAAGAGACGATTTGGTCTCAATCAAAGAGAAAAGAGCCTATTTGAAAGTTCCTCGCCTTAGACTTCGAGTTGACAGAGAGGAATGGCAGAACTCTTGGCCTTACGAGACGAGGGCTGCGGTTAGCTCATCTGCCTTCTGGCACTCGGTCTTCTAAGACGGATACTGGACTTCCTTACTTTACGAGGACACCCTAGCTAGATTCAAGTTCTCCTCCCAGGGGAGAAAGGTAAATGCATTCTTTTTGAATGAATACCTGGTAGCTGTAGCAAAGGAAGAAAGCGTAGAGGCTCTGCCTGATTTGATCCCCGGAGATGGAACAACTTCTGACCCTGGCCCCGGCTTAACCACACTCAGACTTATTCAGTCTAATTGGAAGACTGCTATTTAATCAGCGCTTTAAAAGGGGTCTTTTCGCGACTCCGCTGCTATTGATAAGGGCTGCTAGCCTCTTGTTAGCTGCTTCTCCCGTCCAGGATTCGGCATTCTTGGATTAGGCTTTACCCGTCTTCTATCTTTAAGCTTTAAGGCAGGGCTAAGGCATTGGTTTACTTTCTTTCTATTCTAAGAGTTGGGAGCGAAGGAACTGACGGTCTTCCCGGTTCTGCCTTGCCTTTTGCTTCCCCAGTTTCCTTTCTTTTGTTAGGAATCGATCTAGTTGCTTCTCCGGTCTTGGTGGGTTAGGTTAGTAGGGGCATTCTCTTTCTGTTTCAGAAAGAACTCCGAGTGAAGAAGAAGAAGCTGTTACAGAAGGCGCAGCTAGTTTTCTTTTAGCAGAAAAAAAGAAGCCCAGAAAGTCTTTGCTGTTGTCAGGTTTGAGGAAAGAAGCGCAGCGATTGGCGATGAAAAGGCGAAAGGCCCAGCTCTGACTTGACCGGAGTTCCGTGAGCCAGTGAAGGCACCCGATGGGTTAGAATCAGTTCTTTATCGCGCTAAGCCCCTTAGGCTATCGAAGTGACTTCCGTATAGCCGAAGAAGGGCTTATCAGTAGGAATTGGATATATAGAACTTTTGGCATAAATAGACTGATTGACTTGACTCTTGCCTGCTTTCCTCGGTGGATTGTTTTGAATAGAATTCGTTTCGTAGCCAAGAGAATGGGAAGCAAGGAGTCAGAATTCTGTTTGGATTCTGTGAGTGAGTGAGCAGAGGCAGAATCGAACTAAGAAGATTCGGAGTAATGAAAATCGAACTCAAAAGCAACTTACCAATCCAATCCAGCTGACATTGATGGAAAAACTCCTCCTAGAAAGAGGAACTTGGCAGAGGTAGACTCGGCATCTGGCTCACCTGCAAAAATGAATTGAAAAAGGCTACGGGGTGGGCTAGCTAGGGATCTACCATATATAGTTCCAATGTAAGCTGTTAAAATGCTACCCTCAATACAACTGACCAGGGCAATCCCGACTCATCGGATGCTTATTGGGATGCCACTATCAAAGATTCTTCACCAGTGACAAATCGGATTGGTTCAAAGAGAATCCTTCAACGACAACAGCTACCACTCACGGAACACTATATATATAAGGATTTTTTTCCATCCATGGCAAAGGATCGAACTTGAACTCTTCCCGGCTTCGCTAAAAGCACCCGGGCTATGCCTCGAACTCTCTTACCTGGCCCAGGGGTTAACTAAGAACTAGATCTTCTCCGCATCAAGGAAAAGAGCAGAGAGATTTGTTGAAGACAGCACGGCAATGCGCAATCGCTAAACAAGACCACAAAAGCTATATCACAAAGATCAGTCTAACTAATCGGCCTAAGGCTTCTAGAGACAATTCCTGTCTCGCCAAACGAAAGGAAAGGAGAAGAGCCTATTCTATTTCTATTCCGAAAGATCGGATTCTATACCACTAAGCCATTCGAACTTCCTGGCTAACACGAGGAATGGAAGAACAGCCTATTCGTATTAAACAGATCCATCTTATCAAAGAGCATTTACCCTTTCCGTTTTTCCATCGGTTTGGGGATGGAAACTTGTGGATAAGTTAAGATCCGATCCCATGAGTCGGAAGAGTTCCGTCCAAAAACGCCCAGTAAATCTTGAGTCTCCATCACTTATGATGGACTTGGGAACTCCCCAATACTTCACCACATGTTTAAAGAACAAGCGGGCTGCCTCTTCCGTGGTGCAATCCTTAGGGGCTGGTATGAAGACCCCATACTTTGAAAATAGATCTACCACCACCATGAGGGTACCATACCCTTCGTACTTGGGCAAGCAAGCCAGTCGGAAGCGAGCTGAAGTGAAGAAAGTGTGAGAATGAAGAGCATCTAATTCAATGTGTTAAGCATATAGCTTAATGGCATGTTGAAAGCCGAACTCACCCTAGTTCTTCTAGGAAAGAGATTGTTTTCGAGTTCTAGTAGTTAGCCAGCATTTTTTATTCTTTCTAGTACGTGATCTAAGTAAGGATCTTAGTCCTATTTCGATCCGTAACCTGATGAATTCGCATCACCCATGTGGATTTTTTGCAGTCCATATGAAGTACCCAGTTAAGCGGTTTAGTACCCTTACTCGGATTGGTAGTGCTGGATTCCGACAACTGGCTGTACGCAGGAAGGCTTTTCTTGAGTGGTCTACCTTGAGGGTGTGGGTTAGGGATGGGCTACGTTACTGTCGTTGGTACTACAGTACTGCTTTGTCCACGGAGGTATCCATTGAGGATTTCTTTCAGTTAAGGCACCAGTCAGTCATTAGCAGGAATTTCTCGAAAGGACCCAAATCTTACAAGAGGTTTCCTTCTATGGAAATGTTACGACTTGGTTGCATTGAAGTGAAGGGACTTTACTTGAAGTGAGTTGCCAATACTTGATAGTTCGAGTCCGACCACTATACCAGGTACGTATCCTGCTCCTTGGTGGAATAATCGGTACTAGTTTCTTGGTGTCTGCTCGTGGGTTTCTTTACTAGATGTGACTTCCTTTCTTGTCTTCTCTGTTAAGAATTCCATTAAGATGGAAAGTCTTTCTTCAAAACATCTCCTTCGGCTCTCTGTCTTTCCTGACTTCCCGTAACCCCGCTTTCACATGGCGGATCGGTCTGAATGATCACTTTACGGCATTCTTGAAGCTTTCTTGGTCTCCGAGTGAGAACTAGTTGCTTTCTGGGGAGAGGTTTCGAAACTTGGCTTGCTTGGCTGCTTTCTCTGGTGCCAGCTCTGAAATCGGAGGTCTCTGTACCGGCTTGCCCGCCCGGGGTTCTTTCTCTCTGGTTGCCAACTTTCACTGCATGTGTTCCACATATGACTCTTCGATTGATTGTTCTCTCCTGGCATGAAGTAGTAGGGAAGGAGAGCCGTAGCGTATGCGAAGCAAGCCTACCTAGCTTGTCTAGTACTAGTAGAGTCGCTCTTTGGGCGGGACTTTCTCAATCCTAATCTCAATCCAATGCTAGCACCACATCATATAGAAAAAGGATGATGCATTGAATCAAATAGATAAGCAAGCAATCCTAGTCCAACAGTGCAGTTCAATAAGTAGCTTATCTGACAGTCATGATAACAATCCCTGACAGCCGATCGAGACAGTCTCCGATAAGGCAGTTAGAATCAGATTATCCAATATGAACTCCGATTGCAGTGATCGGTACATCTTCTCTGTAGTCATTCATTCCATCGAACAGCCAGTGAGTTCGTCTATCTCCAACTTCAGGTACACTCTGTGTACAGTCTATCGGTTATCACTGTCTGAACTCTCTTCTCTCAGTCACAGTCACAATTAGTCATTCTCTTCCGATTGACTGGAAGATCAGACAAGTATCGAATGCAGCCCGGACATTCATTCTGGAAGACTAGATTCTCTCTGACAGACTATCTAATCGACATTCCGACATTGACTCTGAAAGCCAGTCCGGATGAGAAGTGAGCCATTGACTATGGAGCATGAACGGTATAAGAAGAAGTGACGGTGGATGTATCGAATGTGCCCAGAGAAGGAGCAAAGCAGTCCCAATGCCCACAGATCTGCTATTGGGTTGTGACAGTGAATCAGATGAATAGATTGTATCTCTTTTTTCAATCGGAATTGATAGAGCTGAATCCCCTAAGGTTGAAAGGCCTATGCTAGCATTGGTCACATAGGCTTGAACCGCTTAGGCTCGACTCTTTCTTTGCAAGAATGCCTTGTGAAAGAAGGGATTACCTTCAGTACAAGGCTGAGTGAAGCTGAGTTTTCTTCCTTGAACCTTCTTTCTACAAAGCTGAGGCTTGAAGATGAGGTTTCAGAGGGTGAGGGATGTGGAATTCTACACCTAAAAGGCTTGCTCCTTCCTAACCTAAAAAGAGTAAAAAAGAAAGGAAACAAGGCGAAGAAAGGCGATGAATATCATGTGCCTGTGCCGATTCATCCCTATTACCAGTACCGGCTGACTCGCTTTCTTTCTTTTTTTTTTCTTAAAAAAATACATAAATAGGAGATAGAGAATGGAAGAGACAGAGGTGGGACAGAGACTACAACAAGTTCGGCTTGCTAGCTTAAAGAGGCCGGGGAGCTAACCGTAGCAGTCTAAGGCCGAGATAAATCGATTAAAGAAGAAATTCACTTATCAACTATAGGGAATCCGCCTTTCTTTTCGCCTCAACGCGAGCAAGATTAGATTCGTTAGAGTCGCTAGCTCTTCTTTCTCTTTTCACGAATCCTGTGAACGAATCCTAGTTAGTTAGCTTGGCACTAGGAGTTGTCTAATCAAAAGGCATAAGCGCAGCAGTTAGCTCTACTCGAAAGGTAGTTCCGTTCTCCTCGGATGAGAATCGGTAGCTGTTAGAATAGTAGTAGCGGTGTGACTGTGACTTTTTTCTTGAAAAGACTGCTTTAAATTTAAAGAGATTGTATTGTCTCATCAGGGTTTCCATCCGAACTAGCTCTTACAGCAAAGAGCAATAGCTACCTTTACAGCTCGCTCTCTCCATCCACAAGGAAGGTCTCTCTCGCTAGCCAAAAAGTATTATTCCACTCGCTTTTTCTCTTTCTACCGGAATTGCTGCTTGAAAGAATTAGCCCAAAGAGGAACTTCCTTTTTCGAAGAGGCCAGGACAGATGGCTCTTCCACGGGGGATGAAGAATCTGGTTTATCCGCTATCGCTATCACAAACTTGATGAAGCTTTCTTCTTGTTTTCATTTCAATAGAGTGGCAAGAGCTCCTAACCCAGGGGCAGTCATCCAATGCTTACTTTTAGACATAGCACTGGTTAGCTCATCTGCTAGCTTGCCTTCTTCTTCTTATAGCGCCCCTTGAATATATCTTTTTCTAAAAGTAGAAGGCAAGGATAAACCAGACCTAGTTCCCCTTCCTTCTATAAGGCTAGTCTAGGATAGGAAAGTCTAGGATAGGAAAGTCAGTCAGGCTAGTGAGCCAGCCTTTTTCGATCCTTGTCGGATCCAGCTGCTGGATCCCCGCCTTTCCAATCTGCTGATTCAGCCGAATAAGGCTCTTCAAAAGAGGGTACCGGTTCCGAGCCGAACAGGGTTTCATTCATTCATAAGGCTGTCTCTTTCGACCGTAACGTGGACAGGTAAGGAGACGGTGATCTTCTTTTACTTTAACCTCATCGGGGGGTTCACTATGCCACTATAATATAATGTTGCTGTTTCAAATCTTTCTGGATCTGGAAGTAGGAGTACTGCTGTGGCAAAGCTAGCTAACAGTAAGTTAGATAGGCCCGAAGCCTTTTCTTTTTAGTCTAAACCAGACCATTTTTTGTACCTTGAAAACCTCTTTAGTTGCTACGAACCTAACCCTCGGAGGTTACGCCTCCAGAGTTTACGCTTTATCCAAGCCAATTCCTGCCTTTGATAAGCAAAGAATAAAACTCTTTTAGGGAAGCAAAAGCCCTCTTTCCCTTCTCGGAGTATCCAAAATTGGCTGCTCGCTCAGTAGTGGACTCACCATAGCGCGCTAAATAAGAATGCACATGACATGTAACCAATCCCCATCCGACAAAGGAAGGGCGAAGAGCTCAGCGAACAGAGTCAAGAAAAACCTTCAACGATAGACTAATCATCTCCTTATTTGTCTTTCTGATTGAAAGGACTGGGGTGGAAGGCACGGCAACTATCCCTCGCTGGGCGAGTAAATAACTCTTCAACAGTCAGTTCTATCCGCAATCCCCTCATACACCATGCAAACTAGGAGAATGCCTCTCTCGGTCTGTGAGGAGCTAGATAGGCAGAGTCGAGCTTTTATATGGGGGGAGTCAGAGGGAAAGAGGAAGGTGCACCTAGTAAGCTGGGATGATATTTTCAAACCGAAGGATCAAGGGGGCCTAGGCTTTCGAAAAAGGGCTGAAATGAATAAAGCCTCTTTGGTGGGTTGGAGATTCTTCATGGAAAAGGATAGATTATGGACGATAGTGCTGCATAATAAATATCCCATGCCTAGCCGAGGTGTGCAACTGGAGAAACCTACTCAGGGAGCTTCTTATGTTTGGAAGGGAATAGTGAACAGCTGGAACGAGGTGAATGAAGCGGTGAAGTGGGTGGTAGGGAATGGCAAGCTGGCGAGATTTTGGTTAGATCGTTGGATCATGGATAAACCACTCTTGGAGTATGCTTTTTTTCCGGTTGATCAAGCAAAACTTCAAGCCAAAATAGCGGATTTATGAGGATCGAATAATCAGTGGAAGTGAGAGGAATTTCAGCATATTCTCCCTGATGAAGTGGTCCATAGAATTGCAGCGATAAATGTTCTTGTAAATGATGAATATGAGGATGCTATCTCTTGGTCGGGAGCATCCAATGGTGAGTTCTCTATGAAGTCAGCCTATGATGCCATTTCTAAACTGGAAGGTGGTAGTGCAGGGACTGTTTGGAAGGCAATATGGCGAGCAAAAATTCCTCAGCGTGTCAGGTGCTTTATGTGGCTAGGAACAAAGGAGAGGTTGAGAGGCATTACGCTCGTACCTTTCAGTCGAGCGACTTCGTTCCTTGTCGGACCCTTTGTCCCTGGAAACTTTCTATTGGAGATAACTCGCCACTATTTTCCAAAAGAGTGAAGTATAAATGAATTGGACTCATAGGTCTCCCTTGAGGCAGGAAAGGACGAATCCAGCTTGAAGAGCTCAGATCAGAGCCTTCACTACATTCCAAGACTGGAAGAAAGTACATATTTTTATAAGAAAAAGAGACTCTACCCTTTCGTTCTTTTCTTCATCTACATTAACATTAGTCACATCACATTTTATCAGAGAGTTAGGAAAGAAAGAATGAATGCCTAATTCTTTTATGGCTGCCGCTGTTAGTGCGATAACTAAGAGAGCACTTCCTATTAGGATCTTGATCCCGCTGTTGTCAGTTCCCGCCCTTTCTATTTCCCCCTTCGATTATCGGTGCTATGGCATCCATGGTCCCACTCTGTACACCTGCTTCTATCGCCCTTCCTACTTCTGTCATTAGAAGGTCCCACCCCTAACTTGATTGCACCTACTATAGCTAAGCATGCTCTCGTGGTTTGAACCACTTGTTGGACGTTTTGTAGTTGGGCTTCCTTGTACTTGTAGATGTCTGTTTTGACGCTTTTTATTTTGGACTTGATTTCTACGTCCTTCAATCCTCTTTCGGGCGATCCCATCTGTCGGTATTTTTGCTTTTTGCCTTTTGGCCGAATAAATACAAGGGACTTTTTCATTCGTTTAGGATCTTTACGGGCTTGACTCCTAATCTCCATCAGAAGAGAAGAGCTGGAAGGTAATTCTATGCTAATAAAGTAAGTAGTTTGTTATATCCAATAAAAAAAAAAAAAGCATGTATTTGAAGTTTGGTAAGATCTTACCTCTCTCTTGTGGAAGAGAGAAAGGCACTAAGACCCGCTAGAAGGACTCTAAGGGAAGAAAGAAAACCGTCCTAGTGAGGTGCAATGCTTAAACTGTGATCGGTAAACAAACCCTACAGAAGTCGGAATGGGATACTTCACTAAGGAAGTAGCACCGGCGGTTAACTATACTAATCATAGCCATTCTGAGTTGCGTTTGGGTATGGAATGGATAGGCCCCAAGTGGCTGCCTCTCCTACTACCAATGTGTGTGGGCGGATCATCGCCCCTTCATTCTGGTTCTACTTCATTCGCTATTAACAAGACGGCACACGCAAGACAAGATGTAAAATCCATAAGAAAACTGACCCTTTCAAGTTCTGTTCCAGCCATTTCCTTTTACCTTCGATGGCCAGCCAGTTCGAGTGTAGTTCCAGTACCACTGGAGAATATGCCAGTACCAGTGCCAGTCTCAACGGGGAGGACTAGAATAGATACATTTCTTTTCCTTAATTAGGACTACTAGAATCGGTTTTTATTTGTAAGATTTACTACTAAAATTTCTTACCCTATATATAAAATATAGAAGAAGTTCTTTGAAGGTGTGCGGCGTTTCGGTTGTTGTTGATTCTATTAGGTTGAACAACCGATTCTCCGATCGGAAAATAGGGTAGACCCAGGTACGCTTGGGGCTGGATTGAATCCTTTGCTTTGACTTGGTTCACAGCTCATTTGAACAAAGATGCAATTCCCTCTTAGCGCTTACGGTAGGAGATGAGGTTTAGAATCCAGATCTGATTCCATATCTTCTATTTATTTACCAAACCAAACCCGAATGCAACAGCTTCATGCCAAATAGGCTAAACTAGTCCGGTATTCTAGCTTGAATCGAATTCATACTTCATCCCATCCGAGTGTTGGAAAGATCCAAGAGAGAAGCAACTCTTCCAACTATTAGAATAGGATAGGATGCAAGTCTGGGTGAACCATCTTCGACTAGCTCAGATCGGAGAATAGGTTGTAACACCGGATATTCCGTATTCCTCGACCAAGGAATAGCGGGACGGGAAAGAACGTGTGCCAGCCCTTAGGCATCCCACTCTTTTAGCTCTTGTAGACCTTCCTTTTAAGGACCGAGGGAATGAAAGTGGAACCCTTCCTTAAAGATAGGAGAAAAGCCTCCGCAGACAAGATTACTATTCCTTGCCCGTACAACGATTAGCTCCTGACTTCGTGCCACTTCTTCTTTTTCTGCTCCTGGGAGAGATAGAAGAGTAGTTTACGGGTTGGGTAAGCATGCGGGGAAATCTACAACTTTTGCATCCGACTCTTTGAAACCAGCTTTTCTTAGAGCTGCTGAACCTTCCTTAGCCGAACTTGCAAGACCTTGGCCCGAAACTCATAGGAAGGACTAGCCCTTTTCCAGACAGTGAAGATGTTGGAAGCAGAGTGGGAGCTAGTCAGTTAGCAAGTCAGAGAGCTCTTGGGGACCAGCCTCTGAGCTAGACTCAGGTATTTCCATTCCAGGTATGAGAGCAGGGTAAGGCACAGACCGAAAAGGTAGATCATCAAGGGCAGATTCAAGGGTCGGATTCATTGATTGAGTGGACCTCGGGAATGAAAGTAGCGCAAAACCTTTTATTTAAGGCAGCTCCTAGGGCAGCAAGGTTGGCAGCAGACTTCGAGGACAGTTTTGGATCGACTTCCGCTCCTCTCTAATCAGTCGAGCTTCTTTCGCTCCTTCTGTAATATCCCTTTCCTTCTGGACGCACTTTGACTATGCTATTTCCAGACATAAGTAATCCCCTGCTTCTTTAAGTCTCACATCCCGCGAGGAAGACATTTCCATCTCCATCAGTCCACTAGCCAGTACCACTTTCCAGTCAGTCTTCAGTACTAGTGTCAGCGGGCAGTTTTGAAGTCTGTTCATTAGGCCGTAGGGGTGTAGTGTTTGTTGTCTTTTTAAAATCCCGGGAAGGAGGCGGGCAAGAGAAGAGATAGAACAGAATCTAGGGCATAGGGAAAGCATTAGCATCCGAATCTTCAGAATCAACTTGAGAATCAACCGACACAGGCGCATGACGCAGAAACGGAAGCCGTTTTAGACGCAGATACAGACGCACGCAGCAGAATCAACAGACGCATCAGCTCGAACAACTAAGACTAAGGTTGGTTTTGTGAGATAGGATCGGATCGTCAGAAAGGCTCTCCGCCGATCC
>NW_025955869.1:92500-120000 GCF_020921035.1 Rhodamnia argentea
CACAAATTCTGACGTTTGATCGGTCTCATAGCCGGAATTTCGTGTGACCTCCAGATAGAAAATGGTTTTGGTCGGGCGTCTAACGAGGAAGAACGTCACATTGAAAATCGTGAGATGGGAGAGCATCGAAAGGTTGGTTTGGCCAGCCCAGACTGGCGTACGTAGGAGCATCGGGTAATGCGTCCAAGCGAGCTACACTTCCATTACGTATGACATTTCCTTGCCAATCCGCCCCACACACAGGCCCTGCCCCCCAAACCTTTCCTGGATGAATAGTCCCCTGACCTTCCTTAGGCCGGCCTCTTTCTCTTCCCCTTTCTTTGAAAATTTCCCACCCGAACGACTCTCATCTACCCGAACTACCCTCTTCTCATTTGTTGAATCTCTCTTGTATCAGAAGCCTCATTCTCAGTCTCAAGTGCCCCAACCTCCGCGGCCCGAAGTGACTTTCCCAAAGTATTTAGTGCCGAATATGAAGAAGCATTCAAAACAGAAGTTGCATCTTAATCCGCTGATCCAGGACGGAGGGTGGCTTTCGGGCGGGCTCGCTCAGTGCGGCTCGGCTCGGCTCGGTAAAGGAAGATAAGAAAGCAGAATAAAAGGATTGATTTGAACCTGTAGCCAAGCCAAGGTGAAAGGTGGGTCTAGGCTTCGGAAGCATAACAGAAATAGCCTAAATCTTCCTCAGAAAGGAGCCCAAAAGCATAAACTAGGCTAGGCCTTCAGGGCGACTCGCTTAGCATGGTGAGTGAATCAGACCGCAGTGACACAGTCGTCCAAAGCTTTTGAACCCGTAAAAAAGATGGAATTTTCCTTGTTGCAAGGGTTCCAAACCTTTAAAAGAAGCCAATTTTCATAAAGACGCCGGCCAGCCTAGCTCATTCTTGGATGAAGAGCCCCTTTTAGTCTGACTGACATCATTCTTGAATGAAGAAAAGTGCAGATCCAATCTTCAAACCAAAAGCCAGATCCTGCCACCACACCCGAAGGTGCACGCAAAGCAAATCTTTCCCTTTGAAGCAGCGAGGCATCGCCGAATGAGACCCGATTCTCTTCTGTGAATTGAATCCCCCTTCCCTTCGTTTACTAACTGTAACCGAATGCCACGCCCTAGCGAACCTCAGAGGAAGGGCATAAAATGCAAAAAACCACCGAAAGGGATACAAGAGCACGCATTCGACTAGCTTCCTGCAACCAAGTATAGTACAAGGCTTCTTTCCGCCTGCCAGGTTGTCCCTGACTCCATTTATTCCTAAAGAAAAAGATGTTTGCTTTGTGGAGACCATTCTGACCAGATCAAAACGTGCCCTCGTACGCGACCTTTGCTGCGATCGGGACTCTCTGGAAGAATTGTGCCGGAATGGTATTCACTCGAGAAGGGCTCTATCCATAGAGCTGGAACCTGTACTTAACGGGATGGTACTGACTTTCAACTGCCGCCTAGGCAGGGCGGCACAGCCCCCAACCGGTGTGGAGCTTGCCAGGGCAAGGCATCACAATGAAAGGAAGGGCAGTTTTGTTCCTCCTATTTGTACAGTACATAAAGGCCGTTTTCCCTGTAGTGTTGTCACCGGGAGTATACAAACCCCGGCGACGCCGACGCGGCGAGGAGCAAGAAGGGGTAAAAAAAAGGTAAAATGTTGTTTATGTTCTTCACTATATCAATCAATGGGAAAGCTATCGGAAAAGAGAAGGAGTGTGAAAGCTAGCTCTTGAAAAAAGAGATGGCTAATAAGAGAGTGTGAAGACTTCGTTCCTCAGCAAAGTGTTCACTAAAAAACCGGCAACTAGACCAGTCATTTTTATTTATCGATGCTTTGAATTCCTCCGCGGATGGGTGGAGGAGATAAAGGAGAGGAAGACCTTACACTACCCCTGAAGAATTTGAGTACATCCAACTCCAACCAAGAGTTGGCCCTTAACCAAACTGTAGCTGCCAAGGCCAATTATTCGGCCTCGGCACTGGACCGAGATATTTGGGATTCTTTTGTTATCTATCGAACATTTTATGTGCTTAAGTGCTCGGGAATCAGCTAGACCCGACTTTCTCTTTCAAAAACGGAGGCTTCCGGTGTCCATAAGAAGGTGTCATTGGTTCCGAGGGACCTAAGCTTACCATCTTTCTTCTTTCGGTTCAGAAGAGGTAATCACCGGGACCAGATGGATTTTAAGATGTCGGCTCCCCTGGCAAAAGGTTTAAATCATCCGAGTTTGCAACTCCTTCCTTGGTTATTGTAACCTATACCCGGTACTTAAGAGAAGCGGCTGGATGCATAACATAATAGGGCTTTTTGATGTAGTTGCAAGGATCAGCTCCTTTTTTGAAATTTAGGGCGAGTTACTTCGCGCCTCTCCCGCTGCTTCATTCATTTGCTTGATTGGCTTAACGTAGTGCGGAGCATACCGAAGTACTAGAGCGTTAGCTACATAGAGGTGTGTAGCAGAAGAATCGCCATGTGAAGTGTGCGAAGGTAGGCAAATCTAGTGCAGTGGACGCCACTCGCTCTGTAGTGTTGAGAGTCGACTCGGAACTGAGACACTACGATGGAATACAAGGGTGTCAAGTAGGCTTTTTAACATTGTCCAGGCTTATGAAATAGCGTTCCTGATAGAACCGGGTAGGTAAAAGTCTTTTTTGTCTTGTAAAGAATGGTGTAACCATTGGCTTTCAATGATAGTCGTTCTGTGCGTAAGCCTTTTTTTCGGTAATTGCCTCAGTGACCAACACCAGTGTCAGAAAATTAGTAAAATAGTAAACTCTTGGGGAACTTATTCGGAGATCGGAGAATAGTCTGTTATTAGGAATATTGGATGTCCTATAAATCCGTAGAGGAGAGGGGAAAAATCATCCCTGGAGTGGATCGCTCAGGCGTGCTGGAAGGCGGAAAAAGCGTAACGAGAATCCAAATGTAAATCTGGAACATCAAACTGGAGGAATAGAGCCTGCTTTCATAGGCAGTGGGCTCTTCTTCACAGGCGTTATTGTCAGGCTCAACTTGCTCATGAGTCCGGTCCGGGCAAGCTAGATTCTCTTTTGGCAGAAAGTCCTCTTTCAGTCTATTCCCAGCATTTCATTGTCTTTCCTTCAGGTCCCCAATAATGTTGGGAGCTCTCTTTCTGTGAGTGAGTATATAATCGATCTTTTTAGTGAGCGAAGTGCCTCTCGGGGGAGTGTTAGGAAATCCTTCCCTTGTTCTCTTGTTCTTACTGTGAGATCTTTCTTTTTCGACGGGTCAGTGTGATGGCCCCGGAGCTGGCATTACGATTCTTTCCCCGTCCGGAGAAGTTCAGAGGCATTCATATCGGCTATGTTTTCCGTGCACGAACAATGTTTCCGAGTATGAGGGTTGATTGCTGTTGAGTTGGCTATAGCTCTCCTCTTGCCAACAGTGGTATTTAAAGGAGATTCACAACTGGTGATCACAGGGGATTACAAGGCAACGGAGGCAACTTTGGCTACTTACAAGAAGTTGGCTTTGGACAAACTCTACTTCTTCAATGATGTGGAGTTCGTCCATGTTCCAAGGGGACTCAATTCCGAAGCCAACGCTATGGCTCAACTTGCAGCAAGTCTAGAGTTCCCTAAGACACAAGTGAACAAAGATTCACGGTCAAGTATCGTTATCTGCCCGAAGGGCAGAAGCGTTTGCTTGATGAAAGGGAAATCTTTGACCTTGAGATGCTTTCAGATGATTGGCTAAACCCCATCCTCCAGTACTTCAAGAACCCTTCTTCGGATGCTCAAAGGTCAATCAGACAGAAGGCATTGCGCTATGTGTTGATTGATGATGTTCTGTACCGCCGGGGTTTTGATGGTTTTATGCTAAGATGTGTTGGAGAAGTTGAGGCTGATAATCTTATGTGGCAGGTTCACGATGGCGTGTGTGGTTCACACCAAGCAGGCCACAAGATGCGTTGGTTGATTCGAAGACAAGGAAATGCATTACCTTCTCTTTTCTTGTATTTCATATGCTAAAGGTTGTTAAGCGTGTCAGCGCAGTTCGTTCTCTACGTGCTGTATTTCCTGTCCAACTTGAGCGAGCCTTTCTGCGATGATATTCATAGTTCGTCAACCGCGCTAAGAAATAAAATTCTTTTATTGTATTGTCTTTTATAGAGCACAAAGGCTTCTAGAGTCTCTCTTTATTTATAGAGTGTAGAGAAATCCCGCCATGCGGCGGGAATTCCACAGTTGAGTACTATCATGCCTGTGTGAACAAACAAAGCACAACCAGCTTAAGCAGCCTAATCGATTACTGTGAAGTAAGTAGTGGAGCTGGCAGACCGTTTCGTGGTTTGGTGGTTTGTATAAACGGGAGGAGCAGAAGAGGCGCTTGCGAACCCCTTACTGCCGTCGAAGAATCGAAATTTCTTCTCGCATGTAATAAATGAAAAGCTTTTTTTGGCATTCATTCCACGATTTCTAACTATAAATTTGACCTCGGAATCATTGATCCAAACATCGTATAGATCGACACCTCAACCGAACAAACAAGCACGCAGATTAGAAAACCAAAGGCTAAGCTATTATTGTATTTTATACCTTGGCAGCAGGGGGACCGTATTCAGGTATAAACCAATCGGGATTGAACAATCTAGGTATTCTGGTCATACTCATTCATATTTATAGATAGATATCTATCTATAAATACAGATATCCGCCCTTACCACCGCGAAGAAGTGGTGTTCTTCGTTATAGTATGTAAGAAATGTCACCTAAAATGCGTCTTGTTTTTGACATGTATCTTTCCTTTGCTGATCTGGTCTTGAATAGTTTGTTTGAGTTGAGTGTTAGTGCCATGCCCCCCAATTCCATGGTACTTCACAAGTAGTCATTCGTATTGCACTATCTCAGTTTAGGCCGAAGAAGGAAGGTTTCGTTTTCGCGCCCGTTCTACTCGCCCTTTCCGTCCAAAAAAGAAGGATTATAAGGTTTTTCCCAAGTTAGAGAACTTTCCCCGCTGTCCTTCTTTCAGCCGGTCCTAACTTCCTTCTCTTCTGGTTAATCCTATAAATCGGTAATCAGATTGGCAACAGGTAAGAGGCTTTATCTGGATTCAATTCCTTGATTCTTACCCGGATAAATATCTGAAGTGGCTTCTGCACCTAAACACATCCCTTCTCTTAGGGCTTAGCTAGGGGATGCCCAAAGCTAGCCTCACTCTCATATCTCTTTACCAAAGCTTAAGCTTCCCTCTTTCGCCCAGTTCCTCGAAAATCTAAAGAATCGTTTGACGCCGAAACCCGTCACTTTGAAAGCAAGGAAGAAAGGAGCTTTTCACTCGCGAAAGAAGTCACCACTCGGGCAAGAGCACGGCTGGCTCCCTGGTAAGATGAAGGGTCTTCCCCAGAAGAAGAGATTAGTACTGGAAGGTGAAGATTAAGGAAGGGCTGAAACAAAGTAAAAACAATTAATTGGGGTAAATAAATACGAGCAATCCGCGGGAATAGCAAATGTAGCGCCTATCTCTTAAAAATAAGAGGATAGATAGGTCCACGAGTTGAGACAGAGAAGTTCTGACTAATCAAGTAAGAGTTTACCCACGAGAGTCAGAGGCAGTATCCGCACCGAAGAGGATAGGTGCAGTCACATTCGATCGAGAGCCTGATATCAATATATATAATAATAAGGTATCAGGTGGAAAGACAGAGTGCCTAGAACAGACTTACCGAGACAAGAGCCTTCTTCAGTAATCAACCGAGCGAAAAGCCAGCCCTTTTTTTTAGTAAGATAGGTAAAGGCCGCGAATCTCCTATAATAGCGATTTCCCTATCCTTTAAAGCTTCCCCGGAATAAGGAACTTCTTCCCGATCTGCCGCTTTAGCATTTGTTTTTTCGTTCAAAATTTCCCCTCATTTTGAACAGTGCTTAGCTTAGGTCGACTAACCGGATCCCGGTGAGATAGCTTTCTTAAGGATTGGCTGTCCTACTTACCATGCTTTCCATGCCATGTGCTTCCTCCAATACAATACTGGAACTGGGGCTGCCCTATATTATATAGTCAAACCCGTTCCTCAACAAGCTAATTAAGGGAAGTGGAGGCAGTCTCTGTCTGTTAAGAATTCGAGATCTCGGGTCGAGGAAGTAGCAATAGTCGAAGTCACAGTGGAAGGATAACCTAATTCGAGTATTAGGCGAACTTTCACATGCACTTGCTCTGGCTTCTTAAGAAAGATTGAGACTTTTAGACAAGCTTTCAAGCGGCAAAAGCACCATGGGCAGGCACTAGTTCCGGAACTTAAACTCTCGTTTGAGCAAGTGAGTCAGGTCAGGAAGTGATGGTGGTAGAAGGAATCGGAACTTCTTCTGTCTGCCCCTAACCGTTGCTGGGTAAACAAGGGAAACTGGTTATGGGTCAACGAGGTAAACAGATTTCCGGGTCACCTAGATAAGCAATTTTATTTTTTTCCGAGCGAAGCTGGACGAGGTAGTGCTGGTATCTTCCCTATCTCTCCAATAGGCTCTTTTGTTGCTGTCTATACTTCTGTTAAATATATAGCATAAACTTGGTCCATTAGATCCTGAGAATGAGCTTGCTCTCTAACAAGAAAGGATGCCTAGGCCTTTGCCCTTGTAGCCTGTGCCTCTGCTGCCGGGTCTTGATCTAGCACGGGTACTCAAAATGGAATTGGCATTGGAACTTCAATTGCTTCTGCTCCTGGTTTCACCCTGCCAACAACCGGATCTCCTACGGGGCCCTCTCCGTTTTTACTTGGTCAACTAGCTGCTTTTGATCTCAATCTGCTGGTGGTGAATCAACGAGTGAAACTAAAACCACTGCAGGGTTGGTGCTGCTTTCATTTTTTGAATTGCCTTTACCTTCGCTTATGGTGGCGGATCAACTGATTCTTCGACTGGTGCTTCAACGGGGGCATTGGAATGGGATAAACTAGATCAATGGATGAAACCCTCGCCTGTGCGTATCCTTTGCCTTTGATGCTTCCGCCCCTATTGCTCCTCCTTATGTCTTTGAAAAAGGCTCTGTCTTTGTCTCTGCTCCCTTTCCATCAACTGGTTATGAATTCATTGTTGGGTGGTTTTGCAACTACTCGCTTCAAAACTGGAAGAACCAGATCTGTAGCCGGGCGAAGAGAAGCTGGGACTGGATCTTGACCTGGAAGAGATGCTACTAGGTAAACTCGATCAATTTGTGCTGGTTCACTGGCATCATTAACTGGGACTATAATTGGTTCGGATGCTTACAAAGCAATAGCCACTAAAATGGATGAGGGGGTAAGAATGAACAGAAGGCGACTAACCAATCTCTTTTCCAGATGCCAGGAGATGTTTGATTCGTAGGGCGGGGAAGAGGGCCCGACAAGCAAGAAGTTCTTCCATTATGGCTACTCCGAAATATTGAACTACCACCTTATCCATCCATTACCGGAGACGGAAGCTGCTATCCCTAATGCCTTGCCCCTCTTCCTCCAGTCGGGAGCTAAACCCTGGGAGTGAGAGAGATTGAATGACCTGGCAGGCAGCAGGCAATAGTAGATTCCACTTTATCGGCGATGGTCTGTCTCAAAACGGGATATGCAAGGGATTCCCTACTTCCGGATAGAGAGGAAGCGCTAAGGTCCATCCCCAACATTGATTTCTGTTCCGCCGACTTCACGGCTCATTTACTATCTTTTTTTTTTTAGGCGGCAAGACGATGAGTCAGGGAAGGCTGGACGAGAAGAAGACTATCAAGTTATTATATATATATTAGTCGGGGAATCGAATTCTGTTGAAATAGCAGATGATTAGTCTGCTCTTACGTTCCTAAAAATGCTAATAACAAGGCAATCTCCGACTTCAATTAGAAGTTACTAAAATGTATTCTTATAATTTTATTATTAAGTAAGAAGAATACATTTTGGCAGGCATGGACCAATGAGCAAAGTTCGCAGAGGAAGCGCTAATATTGGAAAAAGGCCAACCGAGAGGGGAGGTGGGTAGGCATATAGAACTATGGACAGATAGCGACATAATGCATGATGGTCGAATCGGCAAGATGGGTTGGAAGATCGCATCGATAGCATCAACGACCAACATAAGGATCGTAGTTCGAGGTGAGACTCTGCATTGGCAGCGTTTAATGCGATTCGCTTCGAGCTCTTTCGCCCCCGCCTCAGCTGCCCCAGCCTCTTTCCCCACTCTTCAAGCTTTCTTTTCCACCATACCGCGGGTGCTGCTTCTGTGGATCTTGCTCTCGAGAAAGACCTCACTTTCTTCCAATGATGAATCTTATTGAAAGCCCGAAAAACATAGTTTTTTATGAAGTCATAATGGTCTTTGAAGCAAAATGATAGGTTCCCCAAAGATGGATTTCTTAAGGTTTCACGAACCAAGCGCATCCCTACTCCCAACGGAAAGAGGAGGAGGTCAATCAAAACTAGCTACACTTGCCTCTCAGCCTTCCTGCAATCCTTTCTATCTTATCTTAATAAATTGATAGTTATTGCTCCTAGTCCTACGTCCTACTGCTTCCCCCCGCGTAGAAGTTCAGTTCTTATTAAGGAAATCTGGGATGAGTTTGCAAATGAATCGAATCTGTCAATGAAAAAGTAATTTCATTTCTCTTTCCCGATGTCACTTCCTTCCTCAGACCAGATGAAATAGCAGCTTCTTCTCGAACAGCGTATTTTCACTCTAACCCAAGACCAACAGCGGCTAGTAATTGAGCACTTACAAAATATCTAACACCGGATACGCTCACGGTAAGAGCTCCTTCTGGAACAACTTCCATTAGAATTCAATCTCTGACATGAAGTCAGTTGCTTGCCTTGTAGATGTGTCAAACAATTGATTATCCCTCTGCTTTGGAACTTCAAACAAAGGCTTTTCTCTTATAGTGAGGACTTCATTAGCCCTCGAAGTGCTAGGGTCCTGGGGAGGGGCCCTAGTTGTTGTGCTTATTCGCTTCCCCTCTTGGCCATTCCCTTGGCCAGCATTCGCGGTCACTCTCTGACCCGCTTTGTGGGGAATTTTTTCCAATTGCCTTGTCCAAGCTGATGGAAGATGCTTACTATTCTTGTGTCTAGGCTTCGGCCTTACCCACCCTTTCGTTTTCCCCCCTTCTTCGCCAACCTTGCCTTCTCTTCTTGTCAACTCCTAACATCCGCTCTTCAGATGGTGAAAGGGACATTTCCCAATCTGTTGACTGCTTGTGTTAAGCAAATGAGTTGACTGCGGATTCTGCTTTCAAAGCCTTTCTACCTCCCCCGCCTTCACGCCCAGGTAAAAGCCTTACCTATATTCCTTACTTTTCGCTTTCTTATCCTAGTTAACACACTGCATTTGACACTCTCTAGGAGAGAAGGGGGAGAGTGATTCAATACCAAGACGCTAACTGTCACTATTGACGGCGGAAGGTGGGAATCGAGCATTACTGGCAGTAAAGGCGCTCTCGGAGTATCACCATGATTTGGTTGGGGTAAGGAGATCAATAGCTATGTGCTATGGAAGCGGGGAGGAACTGATTGTCTAATAGTTGTTTAGTAGATTAGTAGTTTAGATTAGATAGATTAGTTGGCCTGCTGAAGACACACCGAATCGAAAAACAGATGGTTTGATAGTTGCACATTCGCTTAGTGACTGATCCAGTGCTGGGAAGGAGAACCCTATTTGATACTAAGACTCAAGCACTAAAAAAGGCAAACTTTTTGAGTTATTGTTTTGTGATGTGATGATAGATATCACATTACCTATTATATAAGGGTGGGCAACGAAACAAACAGGTTTTTTCCACTACTAGAGACTGTTTCCTATAACCAAACCTACTACTTGAACTAGTACCTTTTCTAGTACCAGCACGGGGAAACCCTTTACCTCAAACTAGTTCCTATTACCTGGCTAAAGCCCTAATATCCCGTTACTGTACAGGAGCGGAAACGAGAAAATAAAAGCAGGTTATAGATACTATACTAAAGAGACTCTAGTCCGAGACTTACAACTATCAACCATGAGGTAGAAATGTAATTGACGATGTCTCTAGCTCACACCACCCTTGAAACAGGATCTCATGACGTAACTAGAACATAGCACGAAAAGATGGATACGTATAGAGACCGAATCGGATGGATAGGAGCTTGATTGTAGGGGATGCTGGGGCGGGTCAAAAGCTGAGAATTCTCTCTATCCAAGTGCAGCTACTGTTTGTGAAGCACCCTCCCGGAGTTCTGGTGAAAGCTATCCTTCTAGGGACCTCTCTTCTCTACCAACTTATGATGCTAGGTAAAAAAGCCACTAAACAGATCTTCATCATATCTATCAACAAATCCATTCGGTAGAAATGCAGTGAGGCGATCGACCAAAGACCCAGCTTATGAACCAGAAGGACAAGTTATGCTTCTCCGGCTCTTGCTGAACCTTTTTGTTAGATCTAATGAAAGACCGGTGGCATACAGGCTTCCTCTTTTTACTTTTTCCCCGTCAAAAAAAAAAAAAGAAGCCTTTGGGGACTTTCCCCGCGCCTAGAATAGGAATCGTTTCTTTTCTTTCCTTCTGTAAATAGTTCCGTTTCAAAGCTTTTCTCTTTGCCCGTTACTAGGTAATAGTCAGCGTGAGCTGAAGAGTTTTAACTAGAATCGTTTTGATGACATTATAAAATGGTTAGATCCGATGTCACATTCAGTAAAGATTTATGATACATGTATAGGATGTACTCAATGTGTGCGAGCCTGCCCACCAGATGTATTAGAAATGATACCGTGGGATGGATGTAAAGCTAAGCAAATTGCTTCTGCTCCAAGAACGGAGGACTGTGTCGGTTGTAAGAGATGTGAATCCGCCTGTCCAACGGATTTTTTGAGCGTTCGAGTTTATTTATGGCATGAAACAACTCGAAGCATGGGTCTAGCGTATTAATACGTTCCAGAAAAAACCACGTAAATACATTTTGAATACAATTGATTTTTTTGAAGTTAAGGGCTTTTGCCTACTAATGCCACCGAACTAACCTTCTGCGCTCTTCGAAACCTTTTCCAATTCGACGGAATGGTAGTTTTCAATCTCGTTTGAGTAGGTGAAAAGTATCAGGCTTTCATTCGAATTGTTGTGGATTGGATGATGGATAAACCAGCAAGTAGGGTCTTGCCTAGGTTGAAGTCATTCATTTGCATGCGGGTTCCCTTGCAGTTTGAGTTGCAGTTCCAAGCATTTCCAGGGCTAACTAGGTCTCTTTTTCCCTGATGGGAATATGCATATATAGGGAAAGAGTAAAGATCTATCCTGTGATCAAGCCTTACCTTAAAGCCAGTTAGAGATCTATCTCTAATACGAATCTATATCCTATTGTAAGCCAAGTTCTGTTCCAGCCATCCTACGAGAAATTCCATTTGATGTTTTTTTTTCCCTAAAGTGTGCGGGGTATACATATAGTATTTTCTAGTCGAAGTGCGGGAAAGTCTATAATAGGGTTAGCGGCTAGGAGTTCTGCCCGGGTATGATGTTGATGCTGGACCAGCTTCTTTACCCGATGATCCAAAGAGATTCCAAAAAAACTAGGACCTGAGAGAGTTCCCCCGTTGGAAGGCGAATAAGAGATCCAGTTTTTTCTACTTGTGGTGTGCATGACCCGAACAAGGAGATGTCTAGCCAATCAGAGGAGTTGTTGCACAGCGTCCAGGGGCTTCCACGCCAGGAAAGAGAATCACTCCACAGTGGCAGTGCCAATTCGGTTGGAGATCTTTGTCCCAATTCCGAAGATTCCGATTCGATTTATCCTGATCCAGCTTCCATACTTTCATCTGCTACTGATAACATTATCATTGCCTTTTGATTTGGCACTTACTAGCATTGGTCCAGCAGTGACTTTGTTCTTCCCGGCTGAAGCGTTCGGTTCATTAGATACTGAGAAAGACTTTTTCCTTATAAGATAAGTGGGATTCCCAGCTATCCTTCCATCCGCCCTTTCTCAAGCTACAAGTCAGTTTGCCTGGCCTTCATATGGATGAGGACCTCGAAAGCTCAACCTCCTTTCGTAACAACTTCCCTGGTATGACCTTCGCGAAGAATAGAATCTCAATCTCTCTTAAGCCATCTCCACGAAAGCTTGACTGCCCGGCCAATTCTCATTGCCTTGAACAGCCTCACCTCCCATCACACATAAGGGGAGCAGGCTTCGCAATCTTCCATATGTATCTTGGAAGACCACAGCTATCTAGGAACGAATGATAGAAAGGAATGTCAGGTGGGCTTGCGCTGTAGAGAAGAGTTATTGTTGAGACAGAGATTTGTCCTCTCCGAGGAGGCCCAACAGGGGGCAGTGGCTATTACACTTTCTTTTTAAAAAGAGATTTGAAGGGATGCTACAATCTTGTCTAGGCAGGAAGGGCTTTTTTATTCACACCATTGAAAGGTTTTTTTTCATGAATAGCATGAAACATAGGGGCCTTATTGACCAAGCAGGAACCGGGGATAAAAGTTTCATTGATTCATCTATCTCAAATAGGGAAAAAACTGAATCAAGAAGGGGTCAGCTGAGCTCGAAAGGGGTAGCCGGTCGTCGGCTAGGAGCTCTGGCCGGCAACGAAGCTAAAGCTTCACACTGGTCCACTCGCAACTTACACGGCTAAGTTCCAACTCTATGTTGATAAGAAAAAAGAAAATCCCCTATGAAGAAGACTTTCCACTATTCCAACAGAAAGGGCCAATTTAAATGCTCCATAGATAACCCCCTCTGTCTCGTTCCCGTCCAACTCACCGGGAGATCGAAGAGCGGTTTGCGCTTTGCGCCCCAGCCCCCAACACTAATAGATGCTTAGATACCTGCAACTGAATCTGTAAGCGGCGCAGGGCAGGATGGACGAGAAAAGCGGCGAGAAGAAGACAAAGAGAGGGAGGGGGGACCTGCTTCTACTGCCTTCCCTTTCTACTTCTAGACTGGTTCGTCGGCGGGACAGCGAGCCAAGATCCGATTTGTCAATCGCCGAATCCATGCCATGTAACCTGGCAAAGGAGAAAGAGACGATGGCAACGCACCTCATACAAGAGGGAGGGGGTCCGAACAGCCTTGTACGTACGCCGCCCACGCGAAGAAGTTATTCTCTAATTCCAAAAGGTCAAGCCACCATTCTTCAGTGATGAGCTCTAACGAACAAATATAGAAAGATTATGTTTTTTCCCAGAGAGAAATGTCTTTCCACTAGAATAGAACAAGTCCGCTGCGAGCCGAGCGAACTACATTACTCAACCGAGCCGAGGCACTATTCACAAAGTGGAACTTTATACTATCTTTACTAAGCCAACCGCCCCTTCTCCTATACCTGGCTGCTTCTCGCTCACCAAAGCGTACTTCGTTTCCCGGGACGAGCGGCTCCTTCTTTCTTCCAACTAATTGGTAATAAAGCGGTTTTTCCCTTAGGTTCTTCCCTGACCTTAGATGGAGAAAGAAATGCTTAAGGAAAAGGCGCTCTCGAAGCTGACGCGTCAGTCCTCTCTTATTGCCTTCTTTGAACCGGCGTAAGGAGGTTCAGTCAAGTATAGTATAGTGCGGCTTAGGCTTCTAGTAGCACAAAAAATAGACAAATTACTATGCTAGTTCACTCTATAAGACCTAGTCTTAGTAGTCGTATAGATTAGTTAGATTTGTAGAACAGAAGAAGAGCCTTGACTTGAGATTCTATTAGTAAAGCGTTAGCACCCCTATAGAGTAAGGCTCTCTTCTGGATAGCTGCGAAGCCTTCCATGTTGGTATGGAGACTTTGTTTGCTTCCCGTTCGCTGAACAACCCCCCTGTTGCAACACTTAACTATGCTTCAAAGGAAAGGGCGAACTCCACCTATTTTTGAGCTATTGACTTAGGCGATCCGAAAATAAATCTCTTTCTCACTCCCCTCTATCAGAAAAGGGGGCATCGGCTCTGAAATGGTGGTAAGGCAAGCTGTATGTATCTAGGTAGAAGTAGACCTCGAGCTCCGGGGCAACAAGGGATAGGGCAGGTTTGGAACCCTAACCCGAAGGGAACTATATCCAACATCCGGGTCAGACTATCACACACGAGACTCGCCTGGGCTATCATCGAGACCAACTCACTTCTCTCTCCTTAACGTCTGGTACCATTGCCCCGCCACTCTGCCTGTCTTCTTGTGGCCGGGTCGGGTCATTCTTCACTCCTGTTACAAGGGAGACCTCTCTTCGCATACCGACCCTCCAGTTAGTTCCACTTCTGGGACGAAGCTGAGCACTCGGGGCATAAGGGCCCGCGGTGATTATTAACATGCTTTTCCAGCCCATATCTTCCCACCTCCGGTCACATGAGCTTTCGAGAGCCCGGTCCGGATCTAAACGATTTTTTATGTATGTCTCATGTCTTTCAGCTCAGCGGGATCCAGAGAAAGACAGACCTACCCACCAGTTCTAAGTGGCAAGATCAATCAAACAAAATTGGATCAAGAGAAGAACCAGTTTTCTTCTTCAACTATATCCCATCGTATACATCGTAATAGAACCTAATTTTCAAATCAGAAAGTACCCTCTCTATTCTTAGGTAGGCCTGCACGTTTTAGGTTTTCCGGAAGGAATGGAATGACTAATGTGATGTGAAACCTCCACAAAGAAAAAGCTCCTTGGACTTCCCTATCCGTATGGCCGGCCAATCCGTGACAACCCCACAACAAAGAGTGAAATGCCAAGCCCTTTCTCTATTAAAGCAACAAGCATGCGCTCAAAATACCTCCTAAACCCTCTCCCACCTTTTCTATCTATCCTTAGAAGTAGGGTAGGGCGAGTGTCCTACCTAATGAAATGATTAGAATAATGAAGAAGGGAGAGGTCTTCAAAAAAACCTATACTCCCACTTTCCTTTATTTGAGATTTCCAAAAGGTGAGATTTCGCACCAAAATTGGGTGGGCCCCAAACCAAACATAAGAGTGAGCACTCATTCTTTCTTTATGGGGAGAACCGCATCTATTCAAAGGAAATGTTTCGGCCTGCAGGAGAGGCATCTGACTTTCCTACTGACTGAATCACTTGAATCAGTTGAAGGAGCTTTCTACAGGAAGAGTTGCGACTCAGCGTCGGGGCGGGCGGGGGTTCATGACGAGTGGGCATGAACTGTAACCAAACAAACAAAAGTAAGCCAACCACGAATTCCTGAACCGTAAAGGGAACCACCCTGTAAAGTAAAGAGCCTCGCCTAAAGGACCAGACCCGGAGCTGAGAACAAGATCGAAAGCGCAACTTCTCATTCGAAGCATGAAAGTGGTCAGGTCACTTAGAGCCGGAAGAGAGAGGAGTGGCCAAGTAGAAGGTTGGGGGTTGCTCGAAATCTGTCAAATACGAGCCCTTCTTTCTCTATTCAATCCACGGCCTACCTCGATACACCTGTGTCACAACGGCGGATCTTTTGAGTTATGGAAGCCGGAGCATTGGTCAAGAGAGAGAAGAGAAAGAAGAGGAACTATAGATCAAGAAAGTCACATTAGCTACACCAGACCAGACACACCTTTTTTTAACCTATTTTTTGACTGACCGGATCGGTCACCCCTCAGCCCCCTATCACTTAAAGGCAGAGCTAACCCAACATTCTACTGTTCTCTAAAAGGCCTGCCTATTCTATTAGTCAAGCTTGGAGAACATAGTACTAGGACTTACTAGATGAAAGCCCGTGATTGGTGAAGGGCTTAAAAGCGCCTTAGGTAGCTGCTATCTATCGGATCTTTTCTAAGAAGTTAGGTAGGTGGTTGAGTCGAAGCGGAGAAGGAGACTAAGTCATCGGTCGTGCCGGGATTGATTTCCTACTTCCAGCTGAATGAGGGCCACACAGCCGTCAACCCTGCTGGAAGTGCTTTCTAAATCCAATCTCCTGGTCTTTCGTTCGCTATTCGAATTCTGGACCAGTAGAAATGTACGAAAGGTGGTCTTGTCCTTTCCTTTCCAACTAGTAGCTTCGTCGTTGATCTCTCCTCTTCCCGGCCGGCTGTGACTCGTATGTCCAGACAACGACTATCGATTCCTAACGAACCCATAGATTCTTCTACCATTCTACCAGATCTTCTAGATTGTATTAAAATTATCCGGTCTCGAGCAACTTTACTAATAAAAAAAGGGCTTTTTCAGCTGGATCCAGAACGAATAGGAGATCTATCAGTACGCCATCCGCTCCATATCTTTCGTAGTTTAGGAACTCGTCCATCCACGGGACACCTTTCGTAGTGAGGGAACTCCTCTGTTTTTAGCTTGACGAGCGACTTGAGTTTCCGAAAAACGCATAAACCCCGGGATTTTCGTAAAAGAGGGACGAATGACAAGGGACTTGAGTGACTCGCCCTAATCAATAAGCGGGAGAGGGGCGAAGAAAGTCGATCGGCTACTAGAGAAAAAACTACTAGAGACGAGCAAGGGCAAGGGACGCACTCGACGAGCAGACGAGGGACGAGTGGTAGGAGCCGACAAATAGTAGTGCCGGTTCAGTGAAGTCAAGTCTTTACGTCTATAGGGGCTCCCTGACGATCCCGAACTTTCAAAAAGTTATGGGTATGTGTTCTTTCTTGGCACCATCTTTCTTTGTTATGCCAACCTAAAAAGAGATAGGGATACGGAGCTTGACTTGAAATGAAAAGAAAGAACTGGCACTGCCCCCCCAACAAGGCAGATAGGGCACTTTTTGCCTTCCTTAAGTCCAGGATACGAAAACAATTCCTCCCCACTAAAAAGAGCGATTGAGAGTGGATTGACGGTTCGATAGTGTCGAGAAGGTATTAGCCACCGGTGACCGTACTTTCGTAAAAGCACCATTGGGCGGTGGTTCCTCTCTTTCCTCTTTAACCTCGAACAAAAAATCGATCTCGCCATCAGCTCGACTAAGAGTTCCGAATCGAAAAAGTAAACTGAACTTGACTTAAGACGAAGGAACCGAGTGCCGAAAAAAACCGTTTTCTTAAGGCTTCAAACTACTAGTCATGTTGACGACTATGAAAGAAAAGTAAGGAAGTCCTTTTCTTGACTTGGCCTGCGTGCATTATACCTAGCCCCTTTTTAAAGAACTTGATTTCAATCTCAACAAAGAAATGAAAGCATAACTCTTTGCTTGTTGCCCTCTTACTCTTTTAGCCTGCCTTGTGGAGGTCTCTCGTGTGTCTACGGCAGATCCGATCAGTCTCGTGATGAAGAGAAGTCTTTTCCCATCTTCAACTAAGAAAGGTCTCGTCACGACAACTTCATTTGTCCGGTAAACTACTCGGGGCTCCCCATGGTTTAGTCAAAGGGAGGGGAGATTTTCTCTTCATCCGGGGGTTCATTTCATTCATTATGAACTAAAAAGTGTAAGGCTGATTAGTGAGGTATGAAAAACTTCATAGAATTCATGATCCGCCATCCCATTTGTGCTTTCAGAAAGTAGGCGACGCGAATCTATGGTTTCTTTCAATCGGATACCCATTGCTTGGATGCGTTTGAAAGCCTCGAGATGACTTGCAGAAAAAATGCTTTCTAGGTTTGTCTTGTGTCTCCGTAACAAATGGTCCATTTATTGATGGGCGAACGACGGGGATTGAACCCGCGCGTGGTGGATTCACAATCCACTGCCTTGATCCACTTGGCTACATCCGCCCTTACCCCCGCACAGGTTTCAGTCTCTATCTACGATCAGATCCTTTCTGAACCCCCCGCTATCAAAGAGAAGCTTTTTCCTATACTCTAGTTGCAAGTCTATTGTTGTGTTTTGGAATTAGGGGAAGCAAAGCTTCAACAAGTAGAAGCTTCCTGGCAAAGCTTCAAACAAAGAGGTTGGGCTGTTCACTTCATTGATTTGACTTCACTCTTTACTTAAGATTAAAGATAGGGGCCGGGCGGGCAGTGAAGGCTCGTTTAGTAGACAGCGAGCGAGCAGTAAGCACCTTCTTTCTCAAAGTCAACTTTCTCCCTTGTTGCTTTAGAAAGATTGCAGGGTCGCGTTAGCGACCTTCCTTCAGCTGGCTCCGCCCTATCAACTCTATTCATCTCTTTTTTCCAATGGATATTTAGGGATCTCTCTTCTTCATAGATCTTGAAACCAGATCAATATCCATTTCTCAATATATCTATCGATAGAAAGAGATAGATCTCTATCTGGATCTATCTCCATATCTAAATATGGAAGAACCAACACAACAAGGGCGTAACCAACGGAAGGTTCTCACCCTGTCCCCGACATTGTTCTCCGACGATGTCCCCTGGGCGAAAGGGGCCACCATTCTCTTTCTTCAATCGTTCTGATCAGGACAAGTGGGTTGGTTTGTTTCCTCCTCCTATATACGCAATTCTCTGTCTTCGTTCGTGATCATGTTGGGCGAAAGGTAGTTGTAGAGGAGCGGCTGTGAAAGGGCGATTCCCCCTTTCCATTGAAGTAGGGTTCCAAACCCACCATTCCGGTCTATTATTGATAGGGATTTTACTGATTCTGAAGGTAGCTTGCTTACCAAGCCACCCACTTGAGAAGCTAGTCGCCAGAAAGAAGCGACGAGGAAGCGAAGCTGTCTACGAAGCGGTAGCTTCCCCCCCTGTAGTCGTAGTACTAGGCTCGTCGCTACTTTGATTCAAAAGGTAACCGACGGTTCCCGACTTTATCCGGTTTCCGCAACCGTAATCATTTGTCACTCCGATTATTTCATCCAACAACCTTTTTTCTTATTTCAATTCAATAGCGGTACGCTCTAAAAAAAAAGTCAAGGATAAGCTTGAAGCGGTAGCTTCCCGCCTCCTTCATTCTGACTGCCTCCTTCGGTGATAAGTTCCCTTCCCTTTTCTAAAATGCCTGATTGGTCTACCTCAGCAAATGTACAAAGTGGAGCTACCCGCTGTTTGGCTGACCCTCTTCTTCCCATTCGGGTTGGGTTGACCCAGAAGTCAAGTAAGAAGGAAAGGAACCACAGGAGAGTCGTCTGCAGTTCAAACTTGGGCAAAGACGACTTACTTTGGAAGCGGAACACGAACCGATTTCCGCTATTCCGGGTTCTTATTGAGCGTCGCGAAATCAAGGTTTATGAGAAAGTCAGCGAAGTTTCTATTTCTACCTTTGCGTAGTCTCGGTCCACAGTGGAAGGCCCCGCACCTGAGCCTCGTTAGACTCAGCGGAAGTGGTTGGTGTAAGTGAAGAGAATAGAAGAGATGAAGTCTGTCCCTTAGCCTAGTCTATATCTACAGCTGACGCAACTCCGTACCGACGCCTCACAACTACTTAATTAATAAAATGAATTAACGGCTAAGCGATTTCATAACCTGAGCTTTCCTTAACCAGCTGACCTTACTTCGTAACCTTAACCTACTTTTTTTCTTACTTTAGGCATAGGCCTTCGCCACTTCAAAGGGGAAACATGTTCACCTATTTTCTTTTTTGAATTCGAAAGAACGGGGCTATTCTGTTCAGGGGGGATGAAAGACAAAGAAAGGGATCAGGGGCTTGATGATCGGAGAAAGAGAAGGGGCGTGGTTGGTGTGTCACTGGGGCGGTGGGAGAACCCGTAGGAAGGGGGGGACGACCCGCCGAATTCACATCAGAAATCGCCAACATGAACACAAACGAAATCTTGAATTGCGTATAGAAAGAAAACGAACCACTTCTATTCTCGGAGCTGAGGTATATGAAGAATGGCTTTCTTTTATGAAGAATGGCTTTCTTTTTGGTCCCTTTCGTCCAGTGGTTAGGACATCGTCTTTTCATGTCGAAGACACGGGTTCGATTCCCGTAAGGGATAGGTACTCATTCCCGGCCGCTTTCAGTTAGTGTTCATTGCTGAGTGATCGCTCGCTATCTGGCTGGAAAAGGTGGTCCGGAAGCAAAAAGACTTCTTTTTGCAATTTTAGAATTTTTTTTTTTTTAGGTTGGTCACGCCATAAGCCTCAACCATTACGTACAAAAAAAGCTTAAACCTTGAAGATGAGGTTATTTCATCCAGAAATAAAAGAATATATATCTTTTTGGCAATATGTATTCGAATTCTATAGGCGTTTTGGTCCAGTAAGTTCTCTTTATCAAACCAGTAAAAGAGTCCCTGTCAATCAACTGTCTGTCTTGATCACGAGATTTCTATTTTTATTGAGTTCAGTTGCTCAGTCACTTGACGCTATAAATTCTATTTCTGTTCTTGTCTTGTAAGGATTCAAAGTAGCGTGTGAGTCGGCGGCAATGGCTTTTGAGCCTGTGCACCTTCTCCTGAGGCGGGCAGGCAAGGAGATTACTTAGCGCATTGACTAATTCAATTTGGACGACTAGCCTAGTGTCACAATAAAAAGCAAATTTGCCTAAAAAAGTCGTCTAGGAATAGGAATCCTAGGATCAAACCTAAAATGCGGTTTGTCTCTCTCTCCACTACTTGATGTGGGATTATAAGAGTTTATCAGCATAATAAAAAGAATCCGCTATTGGGCCTAGCAGCAAGATAGGTTTTCTTTGCTCCGCTCCTGGGTCATACCCTAAAGAAAGGTGCCCCGACAATATCAAGATTGAGTACCAAAACTGGGCTGGGATGACCAATCGATAGATAGGTGGGAATATCTTTTCTATCTATGGTAGGGTAGCGCCCATTTGAGGATCGAGATGACGTGACAGACTATTGAAAACATCTTTCATAGGCATTGACTTGGAAGTGGGAATCAAAACCTTGTGGTACGGAGAGACCTCTGCTTTTCTCTAAGTAAGTAGTCACCTCGCTGGCGCCAATAAAGGCATCTCACCCTCTTTAGTCTAGTAGACTAAGTCCGGATGGATGTCTAAGTCAGTATGATTTCTTGCTTGACGAAGGCAGCTGAAAAGGATGAAAGATGGATTATCTATAGACTAAAGACGGATTTGCTATCTATGGTGAGTAGTTTCTTTCTTCTCGATACCTTTTATTGAATTGAACTACTAAATACCTGTAAGAGATCGTATAGTAGATATAATCAGGAAGGTTCTTTCTAATTGGTCAGGATTTGGTACACTTGTTGGTACCTACGAACCATGGCATCTATCGATTGGAGGACCAATGCTGGGATCAAACATAGGGCATTTTTGAATGAATTGATTTCTCCCTGGTCAACACTAAAAGTGTTAATATAAGCAATCTCGAGAACGAGAATCTCCTCTTGGTTCAATCATCACTTCCTATTGGAGCGGAGGGGCTAACGCTATATAGAATCCTTTTCCTTCTTGTCTACGATGTCTCCCTTCGAGGTTCGATAGTAGTTGCTGTCACACTTGAGATTCATTCAGATTATCATATAGTCAAGGTAAACTTCTTCCTGTCCAAACGGACACACCTAATTAATGGTCAGCCCAAGGAAGACCTCTATGTGTGGCAGAAAAGCTACCTCTCTGACTCGCCTCTTTCAGTTATTTACTTTGCTCCTCGATGAACTCTGGAACCCATATGTTCATCAAAATCAACTTATTCCTTCCATCATAGCTTCTTTTTTGGGCCCTCGTCTCGTATTGATTGATATCGCATGCTAGTCAGTGACCCTTTGTCATGATCGTGCGTTACGGCCCTTTACTGTTTTGTCATTTTGACATTGAGGGCTTGCTTTGATTTGAAGTAGTTTCCGGCGAGGTATTGAAAACCTTTCTATTTGAGGGACCGAGCCAATGAGAAGGCTTCCTTCTCGCCTTCTTTCTCTCATATTTCCCCCCGTCTTTTTGGTGGATCTTGCTAGTGAGACATATTGAATCGTATATGGACTAGTTGCACCCATCACCTGCCCGAATGCCTGTATCAACCGTTGTTTCGGTGTTTAGGAATGAATCGTACATCCTTTGATGAAGATTACACCTTTCGAGGAGAAGTAGGCAGAGCGAAGTCCATTCTTATGGGCCGGGCACAACAGCGAGCAAAACGGGATGCTTCACAGCAGGCAGCACAGAAAGAGGAGTAGATCCAATGGGAGCCTGCCAACGAAATAGGGCCGGGATCCGAGCATCTTCTTGAACCACCAATCATATTAGGATGGAATACGAGTCGTAGACCTTCAGGCACCACGAGAGCAGCCCTAGTAGGAGTTTCAAGTCTGAGGTCAACAGCTGGTGTAAATCGGCCTCTCACCTCTCCTTTTTAGGAGGTAAGCGAACAAAGACAAAAACATCATCACAATAAGAAGTTCAGTTTTCAAGAGCCGGAAACGGAAAATCCGGATCAACGCTTATATGATTTCCAGCTCAAATTCTCTCTACAGTCGATGTCTGAAAATCGCCTTTCAGTTGGAGTTGAAGTGAAATCTGAACCGGATTCCTCGTCTAGTTATTAGTTGTATGATGCTCAAACTAAAACAGAGAAAAGCCTTCAATCAAAGAGCGTCGCCCGCGTGCTGACTTCCTATTGATTCCAGGAGTTGATTCAAAGAATAAAATAGATTCAATAGATTAGATTAGAATAGAGAGGCTAGTGCCACTTCCATCGAAAAGTCGGATGTTTTCATCTAGTTGATTCTTCTTCTCTACCTGAGCACATTCACCCTAACTACAATCGACATTGATTCCGTCATATTATTGTGGCTTATTCGCCGGGTGGTATTATACCTATGCCAACCCAGTTTTGGCCCAGAGAGATTCCTGGTATCTCTCTATCCAATGGGAATGGTTAGGCAAATGTCAAAGGATTCGTTTCGTTCTTACTGGGACTTTATGCAGCGCATGGCTGAAGATCTCAGTCAACAGTATGATGACGACACGGTCATGTATCTTGAGTAATCTTTATTCATTCATTTGATGACTGCTTCAATAGAATACATACAATGGTTTATGCTAGCTAGCGTCGATTTCTCTATCACCGCGTAGGATCTGCTTGATCCACTGGCTTTCGTCTTTCGTCCTGATCGGAAAGACCAACTTAAAAATTCAATATGGTCGAATGTTCCGAGCTTATGACTGAATACGTCAGCAGAACGCTCCGCTTCCGTTAATGGAGTCCGGTCTTTCCTTTCATATTGATGCGGTGGAATGTCGCCTTTGGCGAAACCCTTGTCTATGCTATGGTTTGGCAAGGTATTTGTGGCCTAGCCCTACCCTACTCTATAAGGCACACGTTTTTCATAGGCGAGGCCGGCTATAGAAGGAAAGCTTCAATCCTTCCTCTTCACAACGGAGGAAATTGAATACTTGTTGCGCACCTGAGCGCCTTTGCTCGATCCGTATAATACGGCGTAACTATCAAAGAAGCCGGGGCCTGGGTCGGGCGCACTTGGCATGTTTAAACCAGCAGATCGGGCGCGTATGTCTTGATTTGAAAACGATTGGTAAGCTGGGCAGTTTTGAGCTGAGCTTCTATGGTTGTAATAACCTGCCGGTACGGATTCAAGAAAAAGGAAACTGCTATCATATAGATACTCTATATCTATATAACGACGATTATAAAAAGGTGCCTCCAGAGGCCGGGGGGGTTCCGCCGTATTAATATAGGAGTGGCCTCCTCCCGTATGAAGTAGTTCTGAGGAGCCGGATGATTCCGAGGAGTCAGCTTATTGACTATTGCTGGTTCAGGGATTGGTCGTGCGAAGGTGCTCAAGACGGAAGATCAATTCAGGGCGAGACAAAGACCCTTTCTGTCAAGGTTGAGAGTGGAAGGCCTTATGTCCGCCGCTAAGGAGGATGAGTGAGGATGCATGCGTAGCTCCCGCAGATATAGGCGAGGCCTTTCGCCTTTAGCTAATCTCGAATGTTGTTACCCAATTCACTATTCCCACGGTTGGGGCTTTACATCAAGTGGAAAACCGGGCGCTACTGATGCTGCTCGTTCCACCGTGCTCTTTTTTGAAAAAACTGTGAAGCACAACCCCATCTTTGTCTTTTGCTATAACAAGTGCTGCTTCTAGTTCGACTGGAGAAAATGTAACCGGTGCTGCTAGTGGTGGGGGAGCTGACTAAGCGATGAGTTCTGACTCTGCCGCAGCAGCGGGTGGTGGATCGACTGGGCTGAACCAACCGAAGAAAGCGGGTCAACTGAGGGGCTGGCACACCGAAGCTTGAATACCGAATGTGTGCGCCCGGCCACTTCGACTGAACGAGCCGGTCCCCTGACAACCCTAAAGAAAGCCGCCCTGTGCTTTTTATATGATAGACATGGGGGAGAAGTTCGGCATCTATCTATTCGCTAAAGCCTTTATTTCAGAATAGCGGGATTTGGATCACGACCCCTTTTTTCTAGGATCACTGAAGTGAGTCTTTTCCTTGAATCCAGCCAGGCATGCTGCTTTCAGTGGTTAGCTCTAGACCAGCCACCTGTCTTTCTTTCCCGAGTCACACTCTTGTATAAGACGACGACGCCCAGTCTTTTCCCAGGCCGAACCCTTTTCTTTTCCTAATCTTTTCCTAAAAGTTTCAATGGAACTCTTTCAGATGGGCTCTTTCTAACATAATCTTGGTTCCTCGAGGAAAGCAAGGTTCACAGATTGGAGGAAAGTCAAGAACTGGGAAAAACAGACAGGCATAAAGGGAAGTGTGACCAACCTGTGTTGAAACGAGAGGACTGACTCTAGCAGGTGAAAGCTCAGTTTGAAATCCAGCGTGTCTCACATCCTGGTCATGCATTGAGGATCCTAACCAATCTTAGATCCCACCTGGTCGCTGTTCTTCTGGTCATTTTCACCATAACTTCCACTTTTACCTTCCCCTCTCGAACCTGGTCCGGATTAGCCACCTCATATGCGCTTGCCATGAGGACTTCCTCCAACAAAGGCTACTCCCCACCTAGCCTGGCTCTGCTACCACTTGTCACGGCCTTAGCACTCTGCTTGCTAAGGAAAGCGATGCGTTGGCTCGCCCTAATTAATAAGGTTTGAGAGCGAGTGGTTAGCTGGCCCCTTTCAAGAGAGTCAGATTGCAAATAGCCAAGGCAGATAAGGAAGGATCAGGTACAATCAGATGATCATCCTCGTTTTGTCTTATCTGATAGGCTTGATCAAGCGAAGGTAATTGATTCTTTAGCCTTCCAAAGTCACTTTGACTGACGTCAACTCCAACCATCGTCAGAAGAGAGAGCCTCGTTCCGTCATCCCAGAGGAAATGAGAAAGTAGAAACCTAGGATAGAAAAAACAAGGGTACTTCGAAAGCTAGCTAATGACAGAGTACCTCCTCGTGAATTGGAAAGCGATTCCGTCCACATACTAGGCTTAGGCTAAAAACGGGCCCTTCAAGCAAAGTAGACTACTCCTTATCCAACTGCAACTCCAACGGGCTCATCAGGAGAAGAGATTTCAAAAGACGAAGGCAGAAAGCCTGGAAGGAAACAATAAAGACGCTACTGGAAATATCTTCGGGGAAGCTAGAACTCAAACTACAAGAAAGGAAACTGGCTTGCTTGCTCACATGCTATTAGCCCACCGACTTTATTGCTTTCCTAAAATCTCTTTTCAAAACAAACCCCCAATTTATTGACTGAAAACACTGAGCTGACTGATTCCCTTACGGTACCCGTTAAGTTGATTTTGATTATTATGAAAGGCTATTCAAATAACGAAGTGAAAGGTTACGAACTCACTCCTCTTTACAGATTGTTAAATAGAGTTATTACTAATTCTCTTGTTTCAAGAGATCAAGGTTCCAAAGTCACTCCTTATTCCGCTTAAAAGAATCAACCTTATTAGCGCCCGATCGGCCGGTCTTAACCTGATAGGAAGAGTGTCTGGATCTTAGAAGCCGGAAAACCTATTAGGTCAGTGGCTTTCTCTACCAGGCTTTTCTCTTTCTCTTCCTATTCTTGACTGGAAAGAAGGCCTTTTTCTACTCGTTTACTGAGCGAATCACTTGACTAAGGGTAACGGGCTCCACTAACTGACTTCACTTTTGAGCGTACCCCAAGGCTCTCCTCTCTCCCCCTTTTTTAGCCAAGACCATCAAGCCCATTTTTCACCTTGAATGGGTCAAAGCCAAAAATCTGATGAATAGCAGGATAGGAGATCAGAAAGATACGCGGACGACTTGACTATAGTATAGGTCGGATGTTTCCGTGAGCAGTAAGCAGCGGATCTCCCCTTTTTTTGTTTGGGAAAGCTGGTGGCCGCGTGTGAATTCTTTCAAGGCAAGGGGCGGCCTAATTCGACATTGTTGTTTACTCTGATCCGGTCGAGGTGGTTTTCGTTTACCAGCGCGTAGGTGATCTAAGTTCCTATGACCGAGTCTTTCTGGCCCCTGTGAACATCTTTTCTTAATGTATTAAAGAGGGCCTCTCTAACCGGTGAAAAGTGGTGGGTGTCCACTAACGGCCATTCCTGGATCGGCTCCGATAATGCAATTCCGGGAGGAGTCGGTAGTTGGGCACTGGATCCCTTCGGACCTGGAGAAGGTGTGACACTGGGTCGGGGTTTGGTGAACCAACTGGTCGCTACTCTAGTTGAAGTATCGGGCCCATTTTTCGTTGCCTAGGTTACACCTTCGGAATACCCCAGAAGGGAATTTGGCTCTATTCCCCTCAATCTTCACTTTACGCCACGCCGACTCCCCTTTCGTCATAAGGCGTGGAATTAGACCAAGGGGAATCTCCACTCCATAGGAACTAGTCCCTCAGATTTCGCACGTAGGAGATCGAGACACAGCCCCAGGGCTATGGGGAAAGATGTAGATCGATCGCCCTAGATAGACAACTACATAGAGGGTCTCTACAAGTCTATATATTCTTTGATTTCGTTCCCCCCGTAAGATCAATATCACAACCAATGAGGTCTGCAAGTCTAAGTAATATCCGATCCGATAGTTTACGAAATAGTTATCTATCTAACTATTTAACAACAACATTCTAAGAAAAGATATTAATAGATATCGGTAGTTGCCCGGTCGTACCCAAACAATAATATGCCAGAGGGAAATGCACCTAAGATCAAATATTTCGAGCCGGCTTCCGTGGAAAATTCAGACTTTCTTTTTGATGCTGCGATCACATAAAAACATAAACTTTGAGGCTCAATAGCTAAATACATGGCAATTGAATCATGAGCCGAGATCATAAAGAGCATACTGCGAGTAGGAAGTGGAATTAATACAATGAATTCAAAAGCATCAAACCTCTCTTGTTCGGAAGAATCGAAACACATCGAAATGGTACCAGCCGTACTTAATAATAGAAGGATTTGGCAGAAATATGTAAAATTGTCCCTCCTAAAAAGATTATTCCAGAATAAATGGGCAATAGTTAGGAGAGGTGCGCCAGCGGCGAGCAGAAGCAAGGTTATTAGATACCTAAGGAAAGCCCGGCCAGAACCACACGTGCAAGTTTCCCTGCATGTGGCTCGTCCGTGATAACTTCTTCGGATTTGCGTGAACTAGCGGACCGATCACTAAGTGGGGATGCTCCCTCCAGCATGAGCGAACCTTTTCGGAACTGGTTAGGAATGGGCGCCACTATCCCAGCCCGGATCCAGCCAGTTTTGATTGATCATGTCCCCTTCCCAACAGTTGTACCTTGTCTTGGGGCGTCTTTGGCTTTACGAGAGAAAGACCGCCGGTAAGCTTTATTCGGCCCGGAGCATTGATTCCCCATAACGAATAGGCTAGCTCTATCTCTCAATTGCCTATCCTGTGCTCGAGAAGGTCCCCCAGTTCCTCGGCAGGACCTCGGGGTGCATTTAGTTGT
>NW_025955869.1:125000-127802 GCF_020921035.1 Rhodamnia argentea
AAAGACAGAGGGAGTGGGAGCAGCATCTTATTCTCTTCGCGAGAACTTCCGGATCGGAGAAGCATTCGGAACGGGCTCCGCGTTCATTTCGTTGGCAGAAAGAAAGGATCTAATCCATTCGGGGAACCCAAAAACGAAGTCTTTTTACTTTTTTCATAGATAGAATCCATGAGAGATAGACAAGAGATAGATGAACGAGATATCTTTTTTTTTTTTTTTTTTTTTTGGGGGGGGGGGGAGGCTGTTCGCCTTTTGAATCTTACAAAGGTTGTAGTAGGGGCTTCATAGCGACTTTCTTCTAAAGGAAACCGAAGAACCAACCTTGAGTCAATAGGAGCCCTACTTCCCTCTTTGCGACCTCATCACTTCCATTCAAGCGCAAACCCATTTCTTTCTTAGTCACCGGGCGGAGCGCACCTTTTGTACTTCAGTAGGGCGAGCTTTTTGATAGTGACTTCTTTCGTTTGGTAGGGCGACGAAAGGCTACTTCAATCTAGGAAAGAGCCGGAAACTCGAGAGGGTCGCCTTTCGAAGCGTTCGCCGGTAACCAAAGCGTCACGACATAATCAAAGGAGTGACGCTGACTGAATCCAATCGTAAAGTAGGCATTTTGCTTTGCCTTAGACTCTATTGAAACAAAGCAAAGAAGGAGGCGGAATGGAGAAAGGAAAGGGACAAGGGCGGTCTTGCTTGGCGCGAAGGCTGCTGGTTCGGGGGTAGGGTACGGTACTAAAGGTCCTCGGACTTCCAGGCGGTTTTTATTTTTGGCAGCTGTTCACCGTTGGATCTCGCCAATACAGCCCCCTATAGTTTTCGTTACCGAGATATCTTTTTTTTCATTGTTCCCAGGGATTCTTTGGGTAATCCGCTCCCATACTGCAAACAGTCAAATCTGAACTGAACCTTGTCGCTCTTCTTTCCTCGCGGGCAGGAAGCACACCAGCAGCGTGCGTTGCGTGATTCTACTTTGTTTTTTGCACTTGACTGGGTGGACAGTTGACCGGAAGAGAACTTCGATTCGCCCGGCCAGCAGGCGGGCGTCGTGCTTATCTTGTGTGACAACACTACAGAGCGAGTGGCTCTTCTAGGCGGGCAGCTGTGTGACAACACTACAGAGAAAGCGGCGCTTTCGTGTAACATGCTATGGTCTCAACGCCCTTACGAGGTAGTGATGAGTTTCACGCGCTCTAAGCCCGGCCCGCGCGCGGTTAGGAAGATTGGCCGCAATCTGAGCGGTACCACCCACCCTACCCTACCACCTATAGGGGGCCGTCCGTCCTACAGCCGCCCGAAAAGGAACTGCAGTGATCTTGAATAGGAATCCTACAGCGATAAATAGAATCCCCATAAAAATACCACTAGATCGAGCACCAGTGATTTCGTATCCGGTCAAAATCTTGGCTAATTGATCGAAGTGGGTAGCTCCAGTAGACCCATAGATCATGGAACAAATAGGGTGGGTAGGCCCAACCACCACACTACACGTATAGACGCGAACCCCCCTCGTTACCGTACGTGCGACTCTCACCGCATACGGCTCGCACAAAGACTCCTAAATCCATCCCGAGCCTTTTCTTCCACCTCTCCTCTCCAATCCTCGATCAAACTTGCCTTTCCCAGGCGCTATGAAATGGGCGGTTTTTCCTCCGCCTATCGTATGTATCAGCTTGGCTTCGTCCAGAACCAAGGAGGCATTCTGGCGGGCGCGTGCGTGTAGGAAGGCCGACCACTACATAAGCTAAAAGACTATGACTACAAGCCAAGCCGGAAGCGACTCGCTTCTATTCTCGTTGGGATTGGATATGTCTATAGATCGTAGTAGTTCGCCAACCTCTCTAACTAACATACGATACAATTTCACTTCATGGAATGGCAAAAAAAAAAGAAAGAGCTTTGCTCGGTTGGCCTTCCTACGCTGACGAATGCCTCCTTTCTCTTCTCTGAAGTCTACAACAAACAAGTGGGAGAGGCAGGATTCGAACCTACGTAGAAAAACTTCAACAGATTTACAGTCTGTCGCTTTTGACCACTCGGCCACTCTCCCCTTCCCGGGCCGAGGCCCCCCTCAATGGGTTCTAAGAAGGAGGGCGCCGCCCTGAATCAATCAAAAAAAACTTGATTTGATTGAAGGGAACTAATACTGTTTATTAGCTTAGCTAGCGTTCCGAGAGAATCTAGTCATTTAGTAAGTTTATAATAAAAGAATCTCTGTAAAGCAAGGGGCAAAGCTTCGTAGACAGCTTCCCCCTCATGTAGTCGTCGGCCTTCCCCAGCCCCCCCTTCGTCGCTTCTGGCTAAGCTGCGAGTTCATGAGCAAGTGAATGAACGAGCCATGTTCCTAAAAGGAGTGACCATCTTAGTTTTCTTCCCTTCCCCTATCCCTTCAAAGCCCATAGGTTGTTGGGCGCTAGCGCTTTACTAATAGAATCTCAAGTCAAGGCTCTTCTGCTGAGCGAAGCTGCGAGCCTACCCTTCTCGAGCCTACAACAATAGCTTACGCTTACCAAGCCTAGTCTACTAAAATAGGGCTACAGCAAGCAAGCTTTCCCCCTTCGTTTGTTGTGGGTCGCGCCTCACCGCAGGCACTGAATGAATGAAATGAGTGGAGATCTTCCTTTCCTTCCCCCTTGTTAATTACCAAGAACTTCGTTGCCACTAGTGGCGAAGAAAAATTCTACCATCCCACCTAAAAAAAAAACAACTCGAAGCCTAAAAAGAAGAGAGTTCAGTCTACAAGAAGCTGGCAGAGCTTTAGCCATTGGACTACATCTATCTATCCTACCTAAACAGTAACCCTTTTCT
>NW_025955870.1:0-2500 GCF_020921035.1 Rhodamnia argentea
GCATTCCTTCACGACGTCCGCCAAGCATGATCCGCCGTGAAGCCCAAGAGCTCCACGCGATCAAAGACAAGGCGAGAGCGTCATTCCAAGAAAGCGATAAACGCTTGAGATTGGGAGAAAGGGCCGATGACCCCTAACACCCATGAAGGAAGTTCCGCATCCGAGAGGACAAGTAAGCGCTCGCGATCCATCCGAACAGTCAAAAGAGATGTTCGAGGAGCACAAGACCCACTATCTAGTCCAACCGAGCACCCACACAGGATGTCGTGTTGAAAAGGGCAACGATAGGCACAAGTTTCCGTCGTAATAGGGTATGCAACACGAGAACCCGCTCTTTGCATCCACAACTCGTGGAGCAAGACTCGATCGAAAGTGAGGGAAGCAGGTTCGATGCACCAAAGCACGGAGCCCGCCAACACACACAATCTTATCATCTCTCACACGCCATCGCGTACACCGGAAGTAAACCAAGCCGACCAATCCATGGCTCTTTAAGCATGAAAACCGAAAGAGCGCACGGACTCATCAAACAAGGCTACATCCGCACCGCTAGACGCGAAACACCAACATTATGTGTCGATCACGGCTTAGTCATCGCTTCGATCGTCGACCACGTCTCACCTCAATCGCCCCTCCCCTTGGCCGTTAAGGCCTCGGTCATGGTTTGATGTTGGCTCGACCGGGACTATCGCTGCTTAACCATTGCCTAATCGCAACATGATCGTTGGTTCATTAACGCTCAAGGGCTGTTCACCGATTTAAGAAATCGTGGCTCATCCGCAACGCTAGGCGCGAGAGCAAGATCATGTGCCGATCATGGCTAAACGATCGCTCCGATCTCGACCCTATCTCACCTCAATCTCCCCTCCCCTCGACCCGTTAAGGCCTCGGTCATGGTTTGATCTTTGGCTCGACCGAGACTCGATCATCACTTCATCGTCGCCTAATCATCACGACAATTTGCTCATGGGTCGTTCACCGATTCAAGCTCCATGGCCGAGTCGCTCGGCCACCGCGGCCCATACTCTCGGCCACCGCGGCCGAGTCGCTCGGCCACTTTGGCCGGACCGCTCGGCCAACGTGGCCGGGCTCTCTCGGCCACCGTGGCCGGGTGTCTCGGCCACCGTGACCCATTCGCTCGGCCACGATGGCCGAGCGGTCTATCTTTGCATAGAGGTGCTCTATTTGATCATAACTCAACATCGCTCGCCATCCGGCCAGAGCACCTCAACCCCCTAAAGAGCCTTATGAGCAGTTTTCCTCCCAGCGAGAGGAGACATTCACCATGCTTGAGATGGCACCACGTCTCTAAAAAAATGTAGATATTGTATTTGGATGAGATTTTTTGCAAGAATGCTCAAACAAATGTAGACTAAAACATGGAATGGTAAGAAAAAAATTTCGACGACCAAATATATTTTTTTTAATATTTTTGGTAAATAAAAATTGAAAAAATTTGGAAAATAAAAAAAATTACATGCGAGGTGGGAAAACGATTGGGAGACTACTTTCATGACTCCAACAAATTTTAGAAAGAGGAATGGATACAATTGGACGAGAAATGATCGATAAAGTGCCGGATGGACCTTGCGTGTGAACCGTACGGCAGAGCGACCGATGCATGAGCCATGCTTGAATGGCCGGGTGATCGATTCGTGAGCCATGCTGAATGGCCGAGCGATCAAAGCAAGAGTCATGCCGAATGGCCGAGCTATCGATTCATGAATCATGCCGAGCGGCCTTGTGATCCACGAATCGACATTCATGAATCGATCCACGTGTGTATCATGCGGAGCGGCCTTCCGATCGATGCATGAGCCAAGCCGATTCAAGCTCCATGGCCGAGTCGCTCGGCCACCGTGGCCGGGATCGCTCGGCACTTTGGCCGACCCTCTCGGCCACCGTGGCCGGGGTCGATCGGCCACGGTGGCCGGGTCGCTCGGCCACTTTGGCCGAGACGGTCGGCCAACGTGGCCGGGACCGCTCGGCCACCGTGCCGGGTGGCTCGGCCACTTTGGCCGAGACGGTCGGCCAACGTGGCCGCGATTGCTCGGCACTTTGGCCGAGTCTCTCGGCCACCGTGGCCGTGATCGCTCGGCCACTTTGGCCGAGCCGGTCGGCCAGTGGTCGCTCGGCCACCGTGGCCGGCTCGCTCGGCCACAAGTGACCCATTCGCTCGGCCATGAGCTGCCTCGCTAACGATGCGTGAGCCATGCCGAGCCGCTTGGCATGGCCGAGCGAGATATTTCATGATTTATGTGGAGCGGCCTCGCGATCCATGAATCGGGAGTAACGGCCGAGGGATCGATGCATGCATGAATCGACCGATTCGAGGAGCGATCGATGCGTGAGCCATGCCAAATGGCCGGGCGATCGATTCGTGAGCCATGCCGAATGGCCGGGCGATCAAAGCATGAGTTATGCCGAATGACCAAGCTATCGGCTCATGAATCATGCCGAGCGATCTATGAATCGATCCATGTGCGTGAACCGAGCGGCC
>NW_025955870.1:17500-22500 GCF_020921035.1 Rhodamnia argentea
AATCGCTCCAGGCGCTCGATTTTGGGCCAACCGGGACGAAATCGTCGCGGGAGGCCAACATACGCACCCGAGTCCCGCCCGCCCAATTAAAGGCGAGGGATTAGGGGCAACGCCGTGTGTGACACCCCGTGCAAACGTGCCCTCGACCGAATGGCTTCGGGCGCAACTTGCGTTCAAAGACTCGATGGTTCACGGGATTTCGCAATTCACACCAAGTATCGCAGTTCGCTACGTTCTTCATCGATGCGAGAGCCGAGATATCCGTTGCCGAGAGTCGTTATGAATAATAGGAGATTGCATGGCATCCCAAGCACGCACCATGTCTCGGGGTGATGGGAGCATCGCTCTCTTGTTCAAGTTCCTTGGCGCATTCCGCGCCGGGGGTTCGTTGTGCCGGCGAGAAGGCCCGAGCGCTCTAGGCGCCCGTGCGATCCCGGCGTCGAGGGACGGTGGGAAAAGACCCACCGCCCCTATTGAGTTTTTTACGAGTTCTCTCGGTCATTCTCGCTATGCGGGATTCGACAATGATCCTTCCGCAGTTCACCTACGGAAACCTTGTTACGACTTCTCCTTCCTCTAAATGATAAGGTTCGGTGGACTTCTCGCGACGTCATCGGCGGCGAACCGCCCACGTCGCCGCGATCCGAACACTTCACCGGACCATTCAATCGGTAGGAGCGACGGGCGGTGTGTACAAAGGGCGGGGACGTAGTCAACGCGAGCCGATGACTCGCGCTTACTAGGAATTCCTCGTTGAAGACCAACAATTGCAATGATCTATCCCCATCACGATGAAATTTCAAAGATTACCCGAGCCCGTCGGCCAAGGCTATAGACTCGTTGAATACATCGGTGTAGCGCGCGTGCGGCCCGTAACATCTAAGGGCATCACGGCACTGTTATTGCCTCAAACTTCCTTGGCCTAAGCGGCCATAGTCCCTCTAAGAAGCTGGCCGTGGAGATGTACATCCACATAGCTAGTTAGCAGGCCGAGGTCTCGTTCGTTATCGGAATTAACCGGACAAATCGCTCCACCAACTAAGAACGGCCATGCACCACCACCCATAGAATCAAGAAAGAGCTCTCGCCCCGTCAATCCTTACTATGTCCGGACCTCGGTAAGTTTCCCCGTGTTGAGTCAAATTAAGCCGCAGGCTCCACTCCCGGTGGTGCCCTTCCGTCAATTCCTTTAAGTTTCAGCCTTGCGACCATACTCCCCCCGGAACCCAAAAACTTTGATTTCTCATAAGGTGCCGGCGGAGTCCTAAAAGCAACATCCGCCGATCCCTAGTCGGCATCGTTTATGGTTGAGACTAGGACGGTATCCGATCGTCTTCGAGCCCCCAACTTTCGTTCTTGATTAATGAAAACATCCTTGGCAAATGCTTTCAGCTTGTTTTTTTTTTTTTTTGGTAAGGTAAGAGTGTATTAACTTTTCAAAAAGACTAGGTACAAAGAGGAGCCGGACACACAAACTATGAACCATAATTGGCACCATATGCCACATAGGGTTCAACGGTGAGCCGGATGGAAAATACAAGGAAAAGAAGCGGAAACCAGAAACTACAACGAAGCGAACCACAAAAGTGGTAGAGGCGGAATACAAAGGACGACAAGGCTGGAATAAGCCGAAAGACAAAAAAGAACAAGCTGGAAATGCGTGTGAGGCCAAGTCGGCAGCACTGGAAGCAGCAACATGGGAGAACCTTCTGTGCAGCAGCCCCGGATAACCGAGGCTCCCGAAGATCATCCAAGATTAACGTCGGGTTGGACTAAAGGAAGACACGGCTTGAAGGGTGAAAACCACAGCACGAGCACCCAAAGAATAAGTATGAACCTCTTAGATAGCAGCCCCTGGGCGGGAGGGATAAGCGCATTCTCGTGCGGGAGACCCATAGCTCTACCGATTTCACCAACCAAATGCGGATGCAGAGGCCGAGTTTCTGGAAGTAGCACAGCATTGGGCGGCCTATATATACGATCGGGAATCTTCAAAAATGGTAGTAGCAAGACCCCAATTCCTCCGTAGGCTTCTGTTGCAAGGGTTGTCACGGATAGGGGCTAAAGACGCAGCTTTATCCTTAACCATTTTAGTGAGATGAAGCAAGATGGCCGGGATAAAAAGGGCTTTGTTGCGGAAGATAATGTTGTTCCGCTCCGACCAAATAATATGGCATAAGGCTCCAAAGGAGAATCTAGCAATGCGATGCCAAAAAGATGGAGTACCTATGCTCTGTTTGGCCCACGAAATATGCCCCATCCACGAGCGGTCGCACCAGGTGAGGTTGCATTTAGATGCCCAATCCGCTGCAAGACCGCGGGTAATGGGACACCGAAAGTACAGGTGGTTGATCGAGTCCGGTCCGCTTCGACAAAAAGCACATACCCCAACATCAATCCTACGGTATTGGAGTAGTAATACCTGCGTGGAGAGACGGTTGTGGCAAGCAAGCCACAAAAGAAATGCATGTCTCGGTGCAAATGCCTTGTCCCAAATGAAAGAGTGCCGGGGGGCATGTTGACCTTGGATCCTAATGAAATCCCATGCAGAGGCAACTGTAAACTTTCCGGAAGAGTTAGGCAACCACGTAAACTTATCTTCCTTGCGGTCTACAAAGATAGGTGGAGGGCCCAACCATTGAAGTATGCCGTCAAGTGTGGTAGATGAGACCCAATCCGCATTGTAGAACTCCCGAACCGTCGCTTCGCGAGGTATTCTAGTCCGATAGATGTCACCGGCCGTGAACTGTTTAAAAAGGGGGCCCTTATAGTGCCAATGATCAAACCAGAAAGAAGTGGCTTGGCCATCACCTATTTTCCATTGGAATTGCAAGTAGAAGTCGTACCGAAGGTCCAAGATTTTCTTCCACGCCCAAGAGCATATGGTGGGCCTCGCTGCAAGTCCAAAAATTGGAGTTTTTCAGAAAGTAGAATGTATCCATTTACACCATAGCGATTCTTTGTCGGTAAAAAGAATCCGGATATGCTTGAGAGTGAGTGATGTATTGCAATCCGAAAGCCTTCGAAGACCAAGGCCCCCCTCATCCTTGGGGAAACAAATATCTTTCCACGAGACCTTCGCACCCCCCACCCCCAAGTCCGGGCCTTTCCATAAGAATTGTCTTAGAATAGTCTCAATGCTACTCAAGGTTGCTTTAGGGAGGGTGAACACAGAGGCCCAATACACATGGATAGAATGCAACACCGATTTTACCGGTTGCAACCGCCCGGCGTAGGACAAATATCTTTGAGTCCAAGCCCGTAGTCTATATGTCACAGCTTCAATTAGTACATGGCAATCAATTTTTGAGATCCTCAAGCGATAACTGGAACCCCTAAATACCGAAAAGGTAGCTTACCTTCTTGAAATTCAAGGCAATGCTGAATACGGTCCCGCAGGTGCCGTTTGCCACCCGAAATGTATATTTCACTCTTAGAGTGATTCGGTTGTAATCCCGACCAGGTGGAGAAGAGCTGAAGTCCCTCTTTTAAGAGTTTAATGGTGGCAAGGTTTCCTTCGGGCAAATAGGAGGACATCGTCCGCAAAGAATAGATGAGTCACCCTAGAAGATTTGCACCGCCAATAATACTTGAACCCCGGTGAGATAGTCTTGGCATGGATAATGCCCGAAAAAACTTCCATGATCAAGGTGAATAGATAAGGAGATAGAGGGTCACCTTGTCGAATACCTCGCTTACTTGGGAAAAAACCATGTAACTCTCCATTGATGGCAACCGAATATTTAGGAGTGGTGACGCATTCCATGATGAGTTTGATTAGAAAGTCCGGGAACCGGAAGGCTTGAAGCACCAATTCAAGAAAAGCCCAATCCACCGTGTCGTATGCTTTGCGGAAGTCAACCTTGATAGCACACTTAGGGAGGTAGGGATCATGGTGAAAGTCCGCAAAAAGTTCTTGTGCCAACATGATGTTGTCGCTAATCCTTCTACCTTGGACAAATGCCGTTTGCGACGGGGATATTATGGATGGCAGCAAGGTAGCTATACGATTGGCTAAGAGCTTGGTAATGCACTTGTAAAGGGTGTTGCAACATGCAATAGGCCGATAGTCATTCATATTCAAGGCATTTGGCTTCTTCGGCACCAAGCACAAGATGGTAGAATTTATTTGTTTGAGCAAATTGTCCGTAAGTAAAGAAGTCCTTGATTGCAGCCACAACAGACGGACCCACAATATCCCAGGAAGATATGAAGAATTCCACGTTAAAGCCGTCGGGTCCAGGAGCCTTACCTTTCGCCAAGGAGAAAAGCGAGGCTCGGATCTCATCCTCCGTCACGTGTCCGGGACGAAGCTGAATTTGGTCGTCTTGAAGGTCACGAGCAATGTGTTGTCGGATGTCCCGAATTCCAGGCCGAGAGGAAACTGGGCAGCCATTTAATAACTCTTCAAAATGCCGAATAATGGTGGAATGAACCTGAGGTGGATCTGTGAGAAGGTCACCAGCTGGATTAGTTACCGAGATAATGCGATTTTGTAGCCGTCTCTTGTTAACGGACTGATGGAAGAATTTCGTATTCAAATCTCCTTCCTTAAGCCATCTAATCCTTGATTTCTGTTTGTAAAAGGCCTCCTCCCGTAGCCTTATCTTAGAATAATTGCGGATGCATTCCCCTTCAAGATCAAGTAGCGACCGGTTTTCGAAGTCGTGTTGCAGCTCATCTTGCACCGAAACTAGTTGGACACGGGCTTGTTCAGCTCGTTCAGAAATTTCAGAGAAGGCTCTCTTATTCAGCTCTTTAAGGCGGTGTTTGAGTAGTTTGAGCTTGCTGCAAACCGAGAACATCGGAGTGCCATCGATGGGAACCGTCCATACCTGGGTGACTATATCAGAAAAGGACGGGTGAGAAGTCCGTAAATTGAAGAACTTGAAAGGCCTCTTTGATGATGGAGGCTGCATAATCTTAACCACCATAGGGCTGTGATCAGAGATTCCGGGGGCCAAGAAGTTGGCCTCCGAGTATGAGTAAAGATGGCTCCA